>NC_058407.1:146032747-146033524 GCF_002201575.2 Neomonachus schauinslandi
AGAGAAGCAGGAGGGGGAGAGAAAGAGAGGGGGGAGGGAGGGAGGGGAGAGAGAAGCAGGAAGAGGGGAGAGAAAGAGAGGGGGAGGGAGGGAGGGGAGAGAGAAGCAGGAAGAGGGGAGGGGGGAGGGGGAGATGGAGGAGACAGAGGAGGGGAGGGAAAGGGGGAGGGGAGGGAGGGAGACAGACAGAGATTGTGTGTGTGTGTGTGTGTGTGTGTGTGTGTGTTGGGGGCGGGGTTTAAATAGGGAAAAACTCACCCGATTAAAGGAAACTTAATCTTGGCAGACCCTCACTCTGGGGTATTACATAGACAATTGTGGAAAATGCTGTTAAAACAGTGTTTCGTTTCTTTACGACCCTAAGGATTTTTCCTAGTTGTACCGTCTGCACCACTTACTTGCTATTTTCCTTAAATCATGTGCCTCCCTTTTAACTTAGATTTATTTTAAAAGGAAACTTTGTATCATTTACACAAGTGCAAAATCAGCATCGGCTGTCAATGAGGGACACCATCATTTGCAGGGAGGACACACTCACAGGGGTGCCACCCCCACCCACCTCAGGGCCCACCTTAAGAAGCACTGCTGAGGGCGCCTGGGTGGCTCAGTTGGTTAAGCGACTGCTTTCGGCTCAGGTCATGATCCTGGAGTCCCAGAATCGAGTCCCGCATCGGGCTCCCTGCTTGGCAGGGAGTCTGCTTCTCCCTCTGACCCTCCCCTGTCTCATGCTCTCTCTCTCTATCTCATTCTCTCTCTCAAATAAATAAATAAAATCTT
>NC_058407.1:146033924-146051970 GCF_002201575.2 Neomonachus schauinslandi
CCCCGCTTCTCTCTCCCCTCCCTCCCCCTCCTCTGTCTTTCTCTCTCTCCCCCTTCCCTCCCCCTCCTCAATCTATCTCCCCCTCTCTTTCTTCTCCCCCACTCCTGCCTCTCTTTTCCCTCCCGCTCTCCCCCTCCTCTCTCTCTCTGTCTGAACATCCCTGTAGTTGAATCTCTGTGAGGCCGCAGCATGCAGTTCTAGAAGTGGACACACAGGTTCAAGGGCAAGCCCAGCTGGCAGGTTTTCTTTATACCTGTTGCCAAGTTGCCCTCCGGAAGGCTGGCCGTGGCAGTGTGACCAGCGGGGTGAGTAACCAGGAGCTGTTTTCCTGATTTACATTCACAGCTGTAAGGATATTGCCTCATGTCACTCACCAGTTCCCTTATCTGAAAGATTTCATCAGTCTCCTCACCCCTGACGGATTCCGCGTCCTCACTGTGTTCTGGGGGCCCTTGTAAGTGCCTTTTAATATTTCCATTGTGTGTGTTAATCTTTCATTTGAATTTGATGTACCAGAAGTATTTTTAGAAGGCTTAGCTCAATTAGTTTCATGCCCTGCCCTATTATTTTACGTCTTTACCTGAATCGTTAACGGCAGGGAGTGCTGATACACAGGACCGAGTTCAGGGCTATTCTCACTAACTGCCAAGACGCTGTAAGCAATCCATCAGACCTGGGATGGCATGACTACAGCCTCCTATATTTACCTGTGTTTTCTCAGCGAACCTCCCTGCGCCTGAGAAGCTCACCAGCTTTCTGGCCCCATTGGACATCTCTTTTGCAGATGACCTGAAACATCTTGCCCTGGTGTCTCGGTGTCTCGGAATAAGATGAAGGAAGGGATTTTGTGTTGTGTTTTGTTTTGACTTGGCAGTGGGCTGCAAGTTCCTTGCATTGTAATAGTGGGAGCATAGCCTCTTCATCAAGGCTGAACTGCTTGTTGGTCAAGTGTGGCCTTGGCCAAGTGTGTCTCCACAGCTGGACCAGGGGGATGGGGAGGGGTGCCGGCCTCCTCAGGCGATGCCGGAAGGCTGTGGTCTGCAGCTTTGCTGTGGAGTAGATTCCTAGTGCCCAGCTCATGCCCCATACCAGTGAAATCACACTGTCCAGGGTAGGAGCTGGGCATCCCAGCTTTTAAAAGGGCACCCCGTGCTTTTAAAAATCCCCAAGTGCGGGGCGCCTGGGCAGCTCAGTCCTTCAAGCATCCGTCTCTTGATTTTGGCTCAGGTCATGATCTCAGGGTTGTGAGATCGAGCACCGTGCCTGCTTAAGGTTCTCTCTCTCCCTCTCCTCCTGCCCCTCTCCCCTTTAAAAAAAAAAAATACATAAAAATCCGCAAGTGATTCCATGTGCAACCAAGTTTGGGAGCCACTATTGTAAGGTTTAACTGAGGCCTCTTAACGGTGACTAACAGGATGCTCAGTGTCTACCCTCAAAAAAAAAAGCCAGTTCAGGGAGATGGTAGAGTGTCAGAGTCAGGTCCTGCTCAGCTTCCTCTCTGTGGAAGGGCCTGGTGAGCCTGCATGCTGGGAAGGTTGCCTATGCATGCCCACGACAGGAAGACCCAGGGACAGTCAGCCTCTTGTTCTCAGGTGCCACCAGGTATCTCCATCCTGGCCTGTGTCTCTGTGGAGTCCCCTGCCCCTGGGAGAAAGGTCAGGCTCCTCAGTAAGGAGGGTGGGCCCGGCCGCAGCTTCTCGGTGAAGAGCCATGAGCGCCGAGCCTCCATGTAACCTTTGTAATCATGCTGGGGCTCTGACAGGTCTCCTGGGCCTACCCCTGAGTGCAGAGTCCTGAAATCTTTGCTGATCCCAGTGCCTGGGGGCCCCCGGCTCTCAGTGGCCTTCACCAGGAGCAGAACTGGGGACCTCCCTAGGTGATGTGTCTTCCTCGCAGCCTCTTCCATTGTCTCTTCCAAGTGCTAGGTGTGTGGGAATAACTTCACAGCTCATTTCTTCTGTGGACCTTTCCTGCCCCCACACTGTGCCCAGCCCCATGTGGGGGCCAGGACACAGAGACGCCCAGGCCGTGAAGACCCAGAGGCCTCACTGGAGAGCAAGCCATTCAAGAGGGGCCCCACCCAGAAGTGAGGCAAAGGGTGTAGTGCCTGTCGCCTTATAGTCATCCCTCGTGCTCCAGAGAGCTGTGTGGAACGTGTCCCTCCATCGGACCTGCAGGGGCCTTGGGGCCAGGACGACACACGTGCGCTAAGGCTCCCACACTGAGTGTGCTGAGGGCCAGGAGTGTGCATGGCCAGTACCTTCTTCCTTGGATTGTCCTGACGGCTCAGCACAGAGCCAGGCGCTTATAAAACGGCTCGATAAACTGTAACCGTCATTATTTGTAATTAGCATAGGTACACGTTTGTAAGTGGAACCTTTGAAAGGCATATTTGCAGGATTTGCAAATGGAACTTAGGAAACTAGCCCCTTTTAACTCAGGATTTGCAAATGAACCTTTGAAAACAGTTTCCGTATAAGCAGGTTAAGCATTACCTTCCCATTGTGTTAGCACAATTCCTACTAATAGATTTATTTTGGTTATTTGTGGTCTGCATCCACCGGATTGTAAGCTGCATAGGGCAGGGGCCTTTTTTTTCACCCCTGCATCCTTAGTACCTGGGACTGTGCTTGGCACAAAGCACAGACCAGTAAATATTTGTTGAATTAATAAAAAAAAAAAAAACATGATTGGGAAATATTGTTAATTTTTTTATGTCCTTAGTAAGCCCTTTTTTCATGTGTACTCTAAGACCCAGACTGGCTCTTAATTATATACTTCCAATTAAAGACCTGAATGAAGTTTCAGTAAATAACCACAGGCAAAACCTTTAGTTGCCATGACAACGCTCCTTTAGTTCCCATTTCCTGGACATCTGTTTACACTATTTGGCATGACGCTAATAAACAACCCTGTTGATGAGCCCGTGGCCTCTACAGGCTCAAACCCCCCCCCCCCCCCCCCCCCCGGCAACCAGTGCCCGTTGCCTTGTTCCACATACCCCAGCCCCGCCAAAGGACAGAAGTTCTCATACTCACCGTGTTCTCACCCATCTCTGATTCATGACACATGCCCTTCCCTCTGCTGACTCCACATCCTTCCAGAGTCTGTGTAAGGACCCACTCCCCTTGAGTGACTGAAGTAGAATGAATGAATGACTTCCCTTTCTTACTTTGTTCTTCATGAATTTAATGGCATAGTTCATGTTCAGGTTCACTCTTAAGAAAACTCAGAGGGAAAAACAATTGAGATTCTCGATTCTTATTTGGCTTAAAACAGCTTAGTAACGTAAAGCTGTCCATCCAATTGGGTGCGTTGGATTATACAGAGTTAGGCTGATAAGACTTCATTTCCTATTAACTGTATCACTTTAAATCATATGCTTTGGAAGTGTTGTTCCAGTGCCAAACGTTTACTGATACTCAGTTTGAGCACTAGAGATTAAAGACGTAAAGGAGGCAGTTTGCTGTGTGAAGTATACAGCTTTTGTTTAAGCCCAAAGGTATGGCTTGTCTCCACCAGAGGTCTCCCATATTTTACTTTAATGTCTGAAGTATACTGAATTCCCACAAGCTAATTAAAAATCAGACTGCTATGCCGGTAAGCATTCACTCTGTGAACTAATTTCTGCCAAATGGCCATAAATGTGTCCCCTGGTATGAAATTTAGACCTTTCCCATCAGAAAAGAGGCGTGTGGTTTAGTCCCAACCTCTTCTTCATTTGAGAGAGGAGGAAACTGAGGGCCCAACTTGAAAGGTCAATTGCCTCAGCTGAGGCCTGGCAGCCTCCTAAGTGCCCAGCTGGGATTCTTCGCGCTCTCAGCCCGTGGTTCTCACCAAACCCCGCTTGCTCTTGCTGAGTCGAATTCAGAGCAATTCTCTGATTCCTAAGCGCCAAGCACTGTTCTAGCACTTTATAAGTATTGCTTACTCCTCATGGCAGCCCCATGGGGAAAGGGCTGTTATCACCCCATCTGCTGGCTGGGGTACCTGAGGACCAGAGGTTAGGCAGCAGCATGCCGAGATCCCTCACCCGTGCTCTTCACCGGGAGGCTGTGCCTCTCTGGGATGCGAAGAGGAAGCATCCAGAGAAGGGACAGACGTAGAGGGAGGACCCAAGTGATAGGCAAAGAAATGCGTGCCATTCCAACCAAAATAATGCAGAGCCTGGAAACCCCAAAGGATCAGTGGAAAACGGGAAGCTAGTCCCAGGCCAGGAAGGGTCAGAAAGTATCAGAGGAGCCTGCAAGCCCTCCAGAGAGGGGCAACGGCTTGATTTGGCCTGAAAGGCCAATTTCTGGCTTCTTTCAGAATTCAGTTAAAATGTCGCCTCCTGCAGGAAGCCTTCCCTGACGCCTGGGCTGTGTTGGTGCCCCTCTTCTGGCCTGCAGCCTTTCTTCCCCTGCCATGGCCTTTGTCAATTGTCACACTGAGCAAGAGCTCCTGAGGGGCAAGTTTTTTGGGGTTTTTTTTTAAGATTTTATTTATTATTTGACAGAGAGAGACACAGCGAGAGAGGGAACACAAGCAGGGGGAGTGGGAGAGGGAGAAGCAGACTTCCCACTGAGCAAGGGAGCCCGACGCGGGGCTCGATCCCAGGACCCTGGGACCATGACCTGAGCCGAAGGCAGACGCTTAATGACTGAGCCACCCAGGCGCCCCCCGAGGGGCAAGTCTTGCCCATTTCCGTGGCCCCCTCTGTCAAGCACAGGATCTAGCGTGGAGGAAAAGTGCCCCAGAAATGTTTGAATGAAAAATCTGAGACCGTGAAGGGGAAAGTGGGTATAAATGATTCTATCTACAAAATCCATTTTTTTTTCCTTCCACTACTGGCCTGGTTGGATCCAGGGTCTGGGTGGGATGTTATCAAGAGAGAACATTCCCCACCCAGGAAAGGCCTTGAAGGTCAAGCTCAGAGCCATTGACTGGAAGAGTTCCCTAAAGTCTAGCCAGCATCTGTGGGTGCATGGATGCCCCCCAGATGCCTTCCCTAGCGTTGTTAACAATGTAAACCCCCCAGGTTTTCATACTTGGGGAAAAGGCTCTAGCTCCTGCTTTCTGCCAGGAGGACCCCCTCCCCCCTCAGCTTAAGGAGGGAGAATCCACTGGGCCAGGAGCCGTACCTTGTGCACTTTCCTGATGAAGTATCAAGGGAAAGAGAAGATTTGGCCCTATCTTCAAGAACCTTCTATCTGGGGGGAGAATGATGCACCCACACAGTGGTTCATAGAGAAAAATCACAAGACTTTTTTGTACCTCATCTCCTATGCTCCTCACAGGATCCCTATGAAATAAGTGGTGAGCCTATTTTTCAGATGAGAAAAACTGAGGCTCAGGAAGTCACCCAGGGCAGGCATGTGTCTACCTCCTTCATCCCTCCACAGGGATAGATAACCCAGTGCCTGGTACCTTGTAGCTACCAGGCAAATACTGGGTGAAGAGGCAGGTGGGGGAACAGCAGAAGGAAGGGAAAGGCAGAGCCTTGATTCGAGCCCAGGTCAACCTGACCACATCCTGTGGAGGGGCCCAGAGCAGAGAAATCATGGGGGGGTTGGGGGGGGATGGGTACATGGGCTCCTTCATCAGCTGCCAGGCTGCTGAGTAGCAGGAAGGAGGGAGCAATACCGAAAGTCAGAAGCCAATTCTGTGTTAGTCTGTCTTGCCTTGCATAGTGAAGAGCTTCGGTATTCAAATCTTTTCTTGGAAATCTCAAGTATTCCATTCGGCTGTCTCAGAGTTAGGTAACTTTATTTACTCATGCTAAACAGGGCCATTTGCAGAGAGGAAATTATGCAATGTGCTATGCAAATGTGGCATTCTGGGGAGAGCGGGCGTAGAGATAAGTGTGGTCACCAAGGCATTATAAAGATCAGATCACTGTACCTCTGGTGGCAGCCTGCGTGTCACTTGATAAGAGGATATGCCAGGCTCTACTTGGAATTGCTGCTCATTGGGATTCTGTTTCTGGTAATTACGTTTTCGCCAAGTTGTCTGTCTGTGAACTTTGTTTAGTACAAAGAAGGACTGGGGAATAAAGCTTTGGCAAGTGGCAAGAAAGTCCTCATGTGGACTGGACCAGTCACAGGGAGCTGCCCCGCACCCGTCTAGACGGGAGGGAACAAGAAACATCAAACTCTCACTCTTTGTTCTCCCAAGAACAAAGACTCTTGAAATTCTCAAGGGGGTGGGGGGAGATGAAGACATGTGATGGGTTTTCTTGGCCACTTTGTGAAAATAGGTCACATTATTTTACTAGACATGGCATGTGCTTTTCAAGCAAGAGAAAGGAAGTAACCATGGAAAACCCCTCTTCTGGAAGCAGATGGAGCTGAGCTCACGCTCAGCACTGTCCCTAGCCTGTGGGCACCTGAGACAGAGGGCTGGCCTCCCCGAGCCATAGGCTTCCCTGTCTGAAAATGGCACCAGCACCTTCCCTCCAGTTGGTCATTGACAGGCACCAAGACGCTGACCCTTCATTGCTTGAATAATTGCCAAGTGAACACATCACAGACTTACCCACCCAGACCAACAAAGTCAGCACCCATGTAGCGTCCTTGCTGGCCCTGGAAGCCACGGGGCGATGTTATGATTCTGCAAGATTAAGAATCGCTAGAGAGAGCGCCATCGGTAACCCTCGGTCCAAACTCTTCCCATTAAACTCCCACTGTTCAAACTCGGGAGCCAACCAGGTTTTTACAGCGAGGAGATCCTGTAGTAATCGCGCAAGGTGTGATCTACAGAAGGTCAGAGTGAATAATCGCCTTGCAGACACCTTCTGCCTGGCCCCCAGTGTCACGGGCACTGTGGTGGGCTTGTGTGACTTTCCTGACAACCCTAAGAGGTCCGTTTCCCCCCCACCATTTTATTTTGAAAGAAGTCAAGCATACCACCGAGTTGAATGCATTGTACAGCCTTCTGCTATATCTAACGCCAGCATTCTCCTGCTCACATTTTCCTCCACTCGTTTTATCACCTATCTACTCCACCCATCAACCCTTTCTTTTCTTTCTTTTTTTTTGATGCATCACAAAGTAAATTGCAGACATCAGTACCCTTCTCCCTAAACACATCAGCACGCATAGCACGAAGTAGAGCTATAAAGTCGTTCTGTTACCCTGGTCTACTGATGAGGCAACTGAAGCAAAGGCACGTGCCCAGGGTCATCAAAACTGGAAAATGGGGTGCCTGGGTGGCTCAGATGGTTAAGCGTCTGCCTTCGGCTCAGGTCATGATCCCAGGACCCTGGGATCGAGCCCCACATCAGGCTCCTGGCTCAGTGAGGAGCCTGCTTCTCCCTCTGCCTCTCTCCCTGCTCATGCTTTCTCTCTCTCTCTCTCTGTGTCTCAAATGAATAAATAAAATCTTTAATGAAAAACAAAACAAAACTGGAAAGTGGAATATGAGCCTATTCTAGGGTTTCTAGAAATCCTGGAGCCAGCACTAGGTTGCAGTTTCCCTGGGCGTCCGGATTCTAGCGCACATCCTAGTATCTGCGTCCCTGATTACTGTTCCCGAGGACCAGCACCAGTACATTTTTTTTCCCCTTTCCTCTTGGAGGGAGCTGACTCTTATGCCTGGCAGTAGAAATGTGCCAAGACCTGCTCTCCATCCAGGAAGCCTTGCACTTTACAACGGCCCCCAAGCTGTGCTGGGAAGGAAAGCTTTAGGGAGCTTCAAAGAAGACAAAGTAATTGATTGCTACTTGGAGCAAATAACCCATAAGCTGTCCATGGGTTGATGGAGAAATGGTTACTTAATTTTCTTCAAAAGATTGATCTGACTGTCAGGAGAAACAGCCAACCTAATTGAGTGTGCTTGTTTGCACCCTAAGTGGGAGCAATTGAGTCTCGTTCCTGTTCGGACTAAAGAACGTCACGGGCCGTGCCTGGAGTCTCCCCCTGGCATGCATCAGGCTCGAGAAGGGCTGGGGTTGCAGGTGCAAGACCATCCTCCTCGAGTGGGTCTGTAGAAATTACCAGGGCATGGCGCCTGTCTCCCCAGGACAAGACTCCCTTTTCAAAGCCCTCGGGGTGGCTCCCGAGGAAACTTGTGTGAGTAACTTTCTTTCGCTTCAAGACGGCTGTCATTGTCATTTTGGTAGTGGATGTTGATGGAGTGGTGGCGTTCAGGAGATGGATTGCTCCTTCCCACCGGGCTTTGGATTGACTGCCTCGCCATGCGGCTGCCTGCCTCTGCCCCCAGCCCCCCCAGAGAGCCAAGTGGAGCCTGATGAGTCATCAGTCGCTTCCCAGCCGTGCCTTATGGCCAGTTACGGCCTCTCCCCTTGGTTGCATTCTGTCATCAGGGAGCCGTGCCAGGCTGGCTTTCCCTGGAACCACCGTCAGAGCTTTATTCACTGCCACAGAGTACCTTCTGTGTCTCACACAGGCCAATTCCCAGAGTGTCAGACAGCTCCAAAGGGCTGTCATCTGTCTATGAGTCTGGATGCTCCAGGAGCCCCTGGGCTCGACCTGCCTTGCTCTCCCCATATCCCTGCTCCTGAACAGAGCCTGAGGGGAGGCACGAACACCTAGCCTGAATCTTCCCTCTGTGCCAGGAAGGGGAACCCTCAAGGGTGGAAGAGAAACAGCTTTTTCCCAAGCTAGAGAAGGGCCTAGGTCTGCCACTGGAGAGGTCCGCCAAGTGTTGGTGCGGGGAAACTTGGCAAGGACAGTCCAGGAGCCAAGTCAGCCACCATGAGATCAGAACCCCTGGGGCCTGCCTATTGAGAGCTCGGGCCATTTAACTCTACCCCTGCCAGAGCCAGCCGGCATCCTGTGCCCTCAAGAGCTAGCCCAGGTCAGGTGCACCCCCTTCTCTGGGGGAAAACAAGGGTCGGTCCTCTCTTGGGCTCCATCCAGACAACTAGACCCCAGGTTACGATCAGCTTGTTCAGGTCACATGTGCGCTCCAGATTCCTATCTCACTGTGTCATTATCAGTTCTGTGTCCTTGGGTGTTACTTGCTGTCCCGCATTTGTGTCCTGTGGGATCAGTGATCCCACCTTACAGGATCCCAGGAATGTGTCGGGTGGGAACTCAGCACCTGGCATATAGAAGCACTCCATACAGGTTGTTAGGGTGCCAGCTGCAGTCATAAAACTGGGATCCCTTATCCAAAGGCTCCTTTATCCAAAAACCCAGCTGTACCCCGACAATCTTTCGGCATGTGGTTGTAGAGAACCAAAGCCTGCTGTGACACCAGATCCCCACCGGACAGAGCCACCAACTGCAGGGAGAGTCCGAGATCCCGCTGTTTTAGCTAGCTCTGCGAGGGCCCACGGGCCGGTACAGTTTCTCCCTCACTAACCCCCGGTACACGTACAGATCCTGGAATAGAAAGTGAGCCCTCGGGCGCCTGGGTGGCTCAGTTGGTTAAGCGACTGCCTTCGGCTCAGGTCATGATCCTGGAGTCCCTGGATCGAGTCCCGCATCGGGCTCCCTGCTTGGCAGGGAGTCTGCTTCTCCCTCTGACCCTCCCGACCCTCCCCCCTCTCATGTGCTCTCTCTCTCAGTCTCTCCCTCTCAAATAAATAAATAAAATCTTTTAAAAAATAAAATAAAATAAAATAAAATAAAAAAAGAAAGTGAGCCCTCGCTTGGACACACACAGGGAGCAGAACCACACGTTCCTTGCGAAAGCAGTCATGTGGCTTTCTGTGCACAAAGAAATCCTGGTCTCCTGTCAGCTGTGAAGTCTCATGATGGGCCCAGTATCGAGGAATCCCAGGGTGGCCTGCCTTTCTCAGGGAATCCAGGTTCCCTGTTCTAAGTCCTTCCTGACCTCTGGTTGACAGCATGCGCCTGGGAGACTTGGTAGTGTTACAGATTTGCTAATCTAAACTCCAGCCCTGGTGGTGTTCCAAGAATTGACCCTAAAGCCCAGAGTATCGGATTTCAAAGCTCTGGAAATTCAGCTGGCCTAGAAATCCCACTGTAAGGATAAAGGCTTCGCTTCTAAATGCATTTGGAGCCACCAACGCCAAGAATTAAATTACGGTATTGGCATCCATATTTTATTATGAAGGGATTATTTAAATCCAGCAAAAGTCAATCAGCCCCATTTATCGCTCAGTAATGAGCTATAGCCTGTCAGAGGGAGCCGTGGAGGAAGGCCTCAGCCCGGGGGCTGGAATGACAGTGGTTGGGAAGTCCTCTGCCTCCACACAGGAGGACCAGAAGATATTAGCGTCGCTCCGGCTTGTTGCCAGATACTTATGTGCCTGGTGCTGCCCAGGACCCTCCTGGGGGTACAGCAGTGAAGCGACTGGCCGGGGCCCTGCCTTCCGGGGCCTTACGTCTAGATAGGGAGCAGGCCTCAACTAGGAAGGCAGGGGTGGACGGGATGTTGGGGCCTGGCGGGCGTTGGGGCACAGTCGGGGGTGAGTTGCGTCGATGTGGTGGAGAGGGACGAGGTGGGTGGGACAACCACGGATGAGGGGTCAGGGCGGGGGCCCCTCGGAGAGGCCACGGGCCTGTGTAGCTCACCTACCTATGACCCTACAGGAGTTCTGAGAAACAACCAAAAACCATGATTCATTTTCTCCCTCTGAAGAGCCTTGCTTAGTCTAGAGCCAGCATTCAGAAAGCATGACTTTGCCCCGGGCAGAAGGGCTCTGAGTAGAGAGTCGTGGCTCCAGAAAGTCAGGGTGCTGCCAAGCTCCAGCTGCTGCTGGGGAGGGCCACACAGCTTGTGTCCCATGACACACCCTGGGTTCTGCAAGTGGCATGGCTCCGGGCCTCTCTCTAGTCCGCTCGACGGCCCCGCTGGGCTCGGGTCTCAGTTTCATAAGGGAGGAGCCCAGGACCCAGAAAGGGGAGTGGCTTTAGGGTCACAACATTGTTAGTGCCAGAGCTGGAATTTAAACCCAGGTCCCATGGCTGCAAGCCCAGGATGCTTTTCGCGAGTCTGCACTTCATGGTAAGATGGCTCCTTCATGCTTGTTCCTTTCCTCCTCCTCTCTGTCAACGCCTTCACCTGTTGTTGGAAAATGGCTGCCTTTCCTTTCCCTTCTTCCCACGAAACACTGGAGAACCTTTTCTGCATTCCAGATGGCCAGCCCTAAGCTCTTTCTCCAGATTAGTCTTCCATGACGTGGTGGTGCTGGAAGAATTTAACATTTTAGGTGTGCCTGGGTACAGCACTAAAATACAGTAAATTGCAACAATCACTTTTGCAGTTCTCAGTCACTGAGTAACCACCCCAAAATGTAGTGCCTGAGAACATCTAGAGTCATTCATTTTGCTCACAGATCTATTAATTTGCCCGGTGGGGCGCGGCGGCGGCAGCACATCTCTGCTCCACGTGGCATCAACTGGGGGCTGGCAAGTTGGGCCTGAGGTCTTGCTTCGTCCCTGCGCGTGTCTCCATGGCTCCTTGGGCTTCCGTACAGCATGGTGGGTGTTGGTTCCAAGAGCATTTGGTGACCTTGCCTCAGAAACCACATAGGATCACATCGACTATACTCCATTAGTCCAGGCAATCACAGAGGCCCACCAAGGTTCCAGGAGATAGGACCCCAGCACTTGATGGGAAGAGCGCGTAAGGCAGGAGATACTGCTCTGGCCATCTTTGGAAAGAAAGAGTGGTTCATAAGAAAACCCGTTTCAGTGCCTCTCTGATCCTTTCGATTACATCAGGGAGGGTTCAGATTGGCTCTGGTTTGTCTTAGAACTTCTCTAACTCTTGGTTCTCTCTTTTTATCAAAAGAGTCCGCTTTCAGCTACAGTTTAAAAACAGAAAGGGTCTTAATCTGTTTTCGTGGTTGTTTTATTAATAGTAAATAATTCTGGTTTTTCATTCATGGTCATGATACATTTTCCTTTCTTTTTTTTTTTTAAAGATTTTATTTATTTATTTTGACAGAGAGACAGCAAGAGAGGGAACACAAGCCGGGGGTGGGGGGGTGGGAAAGGGAGAGGCAGGCTTCCCGCGGAACAGGGAGCCCGATGTGGGGCTCGATCCCAGGACCCTGGGATCATGACCTGAGCCGAAGGCAGACACTTAACAACTGAGCCACCCAGGCGCCCCCGACATTTTCTTTTAAAATAAATTTATTTTAGCAAAACATGAGTGCTTTCAAGAGAAGAAGGTAGCACAAGCCCTACTTTGCTGCCGTAGATTTACTCTCACATGCGTGTACAAACAAGGTGGTTCCTTTGTCTCTTGCAGCAAAAGCTTAACCTGAGTAGCCCTCAGCTGGGGAGCTGTTCAGTCGCTGAGAGTCATCCTCCAGTGGGAGAGTGCAGCTGTGACCAAGAGTGAGGCAGGTCTGTGTGCAAATGTGTCACCAAGACGCATGGTTAGGTGGCAAAAAAGCACAAGGCAGAGCGGATGGCATGCTACCCTTTGTTGATAGGCAAGGCGGGGAGAACATAGCTCCACCTAGAAATGCACAGGGGATGGATGCCAAGAAACTGGATGGTAGTTGCCTCTGGCGGGGACGACAGGGGAGACTTATCACCCACTGTAAAAAATGTCACACCTTCTTAAATGGGAGCATAGGAATGTGTTGTGCATTCAAAGAGAATGACAATCTAAATACTTCCAAATAAAATAAAATGGCAAATCTTCTCCCTTTCAAATAAATGACACAAAAGGCAGTGCTGGGGGAGTAGGAGGGACGTGTCCTCTCTCCTTGTAGTGAGGCTCCGCTGGGAGGCATGCCACACCTCCGGGGTCCTGGGGTGTGATGGAGACATCCCATCTGCTCTGCCTGTAGGGTGTGGAGACTTGGTCTTCACGGTGTCATGTGGCCCGAGGCCCTTGAGGTAGGTCCAAGCCCCACTCAGTCAGGCTCCCTAGGACAATGCCTGACCCCCACAGGTCTGCTGAACCTGCTGCCAGAGCTTTTCAGCTCACACACGTCTGGCCAGTTTGGAAATGTGCATGCCTGTGTACCAAGAGGTGCTGTTGGAGAGACCCAGCTTCCCGCCGTCACCCTGTTCGTGAAGATGGCCACCGCCTTCCAGATCAGGCAGAGCCGGCTGGCCAACAGCTCAGCCCGGCGCCGCTTCCCAGCCCTGCTGGGCCCCAGAAGGACCTGAGGCCCTTTGTGTAGGAAAGAGATTCACTTTTCTCTTTGTTTAATTGTAAGTGCACAGATAACACACCTCCTTTTCCTTTGAAAAATCAGAACATTGCATTTAAACTCTCATGACCTTGACCCCCCCCACCTTTAATCCCACCTCATCCCCTCCCAAAAGGTGATCACCATGTACCCTGCCAGACATTTTCTTAACTTTCTCTTTTACACCCACATGCAGGAACCCGTAGAAAATAGGCAGCCTGGTTCTGTGAGGCTTGATTTTATACAAATTGCATTCTGCTGTGCGTGTCATACTGTATATCCTTGAGGCTTCACCGTGTTGGAATAGCCAGAGATTTAAGTCATTCCTTGTTGTCGCTGGTTTTGCACTGAATGGACATGTGCGATTTTGTTTTGTTTTGTTTTGTTTTAGGCTTTCCCTTGTTGTGGGAGATTTGGGTCACTGTAGACCCAAATCCTGCTGTCAACATCCTTGTTCACGTCTCTTGGCCCTTGTGTGTGTTTTCTTGGGAACATAACTACACTTGCCAGGTCATATGGTGTGGAAGTTTCAGTTTAAATAAACAATGCTAATGTACCCTTCAAAGTGGCTATGTTAGCTTGTTCGCCTACCAGCAGTGTTTGAGAATGTCGGCTTCTTTGTGTCCTCACCAACACCTTTCTTTTTCCCAGTCGACGGGTAGAAGGTTGAGATCTTTAAATTTTTTCCTGTTTTCTCGTGAGGTTGAGCACCTTTGTGTGTGTTCATTGGCTGTCTCCATTCTCTTATCTGTGAATGGCCTGTGGGAGTCCTTCACATTTACTGCGAGATCTTTGGCTCTTGGAGATATTTTCCAATTATCTCACTGAGTCTGTAAAGTCATTTGTTATATATGCGTTAAGTTTCAATTTTGATGTAATCAGTTTCCCAGTCTCGTGTTTATTTTTTTGTATGTGTTGATTCTTACTTCTTTTTAAAGAAACCCTTCCCTGCCCCTAAGAGCATATGGATATTCTCCTATATTGTCTTCTGGCAATTTTCTGTAAATTTTTAAACGAGAATCCTAGGCCCTACCCCTTTTGAAGTGAAGTTGATGGGGGAGGGACCCTGCGGATTCAGATGGGCAGCGGGATCTGGGCAGTGCCAGTGTGCAGGCCACAGGCCACTCCTGGGAGTCAGGCAGGGAGGCTCATGAGACCCTCACACTGTGGAAGTCCTCCCCTTGTCCCCACGTCCCTCCTGGTACCTCAGCACTGGCCTAGCTCCTCCGTCTTGGAGCGAAATTCAGGGCGCCTGGCATAGCAGTAGACTGTGGGTGGGACTGGGTTCTGTTCAGCAGCTCTCCGTTGGGTCCTCCTCCACCCAAGACACTATGGCCGTCCAGAAATGAGCAGACAGCCCCTGTCCCCAGGGCTCCACACAGGGAATGTCCATAGCCAGCGTGGGAGCAGCTGAGGGCTGAGGTGGGGAAGGAGTTCCCCAGAGATGACACCGAGAGGCCCACAGATGAGCGCGCCCCCCCCCCCCCAGCATTCCCTAGGGTAGTGCCTAGGACAATTCCCTGGTCTCCCAGGAGGAAGCTTCCTTTCTCCCCTCCTCCCCCCGCAACTGCCCCAAAGCTTCTGAAAAGCCAGAGGCTCCCTCCCTGCTCCCTGGGGACTGCTCCCTGGGGACGCTTGCATTTTCGTTTTCTTATGAAATCCCTCATGGGGGTTTGATTCTCAATTGCATTTCTGAAAGTTGTTCTGCTTTGGGGTTTTGTCCTTCCTTTTTTGTTCTTAGTGGTGGAGATGGTGGGTCTTTTTCCGCTCCCCCCTGAAGCCTTTAAGGTCCCCGGGCTTTATGAGGGGGTTGCCTACCTACAAACCCCATTGCCACCTACACCCATGGCCTCCCTGCCTTCCCTGGTCACACCCTCAGGGGCATATCTTCTATGAATGGGAAGAGAGAAGAAATCCTAGGAGGACTGCTTAGAGAGGGGAAGGTGAGGAGCGGGGGAGAGAAATGGAAAAAGGAAAGAAAAAGCATCCGTTATAGTTTTGTTTTCTATTTAAAAAGGTAAAAGATTGTTATTGAGGAAAATGTTTTAAGTCCTGAGTAAAGAGAATAAACCATGTGCCCCAGAGAACATGCTGGTAAGAGTGAAGAGGCTGGCTTCACTTCTGAATACAGAGCGTTACCTGTCTTCCAGTAAGGTACTCACCGGACATTCTGGATGACATCATTTTTAGAAATCTTTTAAGGTCCTTGGCTGGGTCGTTGGGAAAGGGAGGAACATTCCTGCCACAGAATAAGAAGAAAGCACCACGCAGAGAGTTAATCCTGCCTGGTGCTGGTGTTTGCCACGGGGCTGCTGGCCGTCCTAGGCGGGCTTGCCCCGGGGAGAACACACAGGAGCATGAAGCTTTATTAAAAGCCCAGAGGGTACACCGGAAGACATCCCCATGAAGCCACAATCCCAAACAGATTAGCCTTCAGAGCGTTAAACTGAGCTGTATTTGGGGAGGTGGTGCTGAGAGAGGAGACTTACCTATCCTCTGTAGATCTGAAGGAAAAGTAAAAATGCGGGGGGGCATCCTTGGGGAATACCTGAGCCCAGGTTTGTCATCACCTGCATTTGGGGCCAGGATTTCTACTGTCTGTGTTACCTTCCCTCCCCTCCCCGACCCACCCACCACCAATACATTTAAGTCAAATACTTGGTTACAGCACTCTCGACAGAACTCACTGGGGTGACACAGGTGTCCCACAGCTGGAATGCAGTGATGCACAGCTGTAAATTTGCTAAAACTCCAACTGTACACTTAAAAATGGGTGCATTTTATGGTATATAAATTATAACTCAGTAAAGCTGCTTCAAAAAAAAAAGCCCACATACCATTCTTCTAATCAGAAAGTTCTTCTAATGTTTCAGTTCTATTTTCTGCACTTGTATTTTCTTTGTAGGGATACTTTTTTTTTTTAACATAGCAAAATCACAATAATACAGCTTTTATCCTTCATTTCAAATTTTAATGTCTTTTCCGATGTCATTGCTGTTATTTGTAAATAGGATTGAACGTGGGTTTTTAATATGTGCTTCATTTTTTTAAAAAGATTTACTTATTTTAGAGAAAGAGAAAACACACTTGAGTGGGGAGGGGCAGAGGGAGAGAATCTTTAAGCAGACTCCCTGCTGAGCACGGAGCCCAACACGGGGCTTTATCCCAGGACCCTGAGATCATGACCTGAGCCAAAATCAAGAGTCGGCTCTTTAACCAACTGAGCCACCCAGGTGGCCCTAAAAGATTTTATTTTTAAGTAATCTCTACACCCAACATGGGGCTCGAACTTAAAGCCCTGAGATCAAGAGTCACATGCTGTACTGACTGAGCCAGCCAGGCACCCCTGGCTTTTAATATGTACTTCAAAAGTACATCTTGAGTACCTTCTCATTGTAAAATAATTTCAAGGAATACAGTGGTATATGGTACAAACATTTAAGTTCTCCCATTGATACCCCCACCCCATACATGCACTCCCGCCATCAATTCTCACTTCCCTTTCCATAGGCAACCACTGTTCACAGTTTGGTTAAACATATTTTTTAAATGGGTATATAATTTTGCATGTGATGGGGGGAAAAAATCATAACTTTTTCCCCTATTTGGGGACATTTAGGTTGTTTCCTGTTTTGGCTTTTTTTTTTTTTTCCCAAACATGGCCAGAGGATTCCATTGGAGGAAATACAAAGCAGACCATAGATTACATGGTCCTGTGTTACTCTGGTGATGTCAAAGCCATCAAGGATAGGCACTAAATTAGATATCAAATTTGGGGATAATTTCCAAGAGAAGGATTACAGTAAGGATTCTAGGTTAAATGCTTTACCAATCTGTTCTCATTTAAAGTACCAAACATCTCAAGAGAAGGGAGATTATTCCCATTTTACAGATGGAAAACTGTGGTTCATGGGGGCCAAATGCCTTGCCCAGGATCACACACCATCTAGTGCAAAGCTTGGATCTAAGGTGCCAGACACAAGATTGGAAGCTTGATGGTTATATAACCAAGCAAGGGCTCTTGTTTTCCTGTCTTCACTTAATTTAGGCAAATACCACCACAACTGTCAACCGCCATTTGTCTGCAAGGAAGCACTGAAATGTTAACAGGGATTCTCCGTTTGTTGGTTTTTTAGCTACAGTTTGAGCGCCTCATGTGCAGTAAATGTACTAATGCTTTATGTACTTCATTCAGTTATCATTTTGAGAGGGGTGGGCATTATCCCCATTTACCAGATGAGGAATGTGAAACCCAGAAAGGTTACCAAAAAAAAAAAAAAAGTTGCCCAGTATGACTCAGAGGAGGGACTCAGTCCCAGGGGTATGCGACTCCGAGCCTCGGCTCTGACCAAACTCTGCTGCCCACCAGAACGCAAGTCCGCCTGTGAGCCTGTCTCCATCAGCCTGGGCCACCAGACTGCGCCTCATTTTGTTCTCCCTCTCCCCAGACAACAGCGACCTGATCGCGTGCACCGTGATCACCAAGGACGGCGGCATGGTCCAGCGCTTCCTGGCTGTCGATATTTACCAGATGAGCTTAGTGGAGCCCGATGTGTCCAGGCTTGGCTGGGGCGTCGTCAAGTTTGCAGGCCTCCTGCAGGTATGACGGCTGAGGCCTCTGGAAGCTCTTCTTGATTGGCTATACGAACATACACACACACAAGAATCATCTCTACAGTTAATTTCTGAGGATACAAGGAATACGTGAACAGACTGTCATTGAAAAAAAGTTGAAATACTGCACAGACAAGGGTCAAGTATTCTTTGACCCAAACCCTCAATTCTTAAACTTTCTCCTGCATTGTCAGTATGGTCCTTCCAGAGCTGGTGCTCTGCCAAATACACATATAAATACAACTACATGTACTCTTTATAAACATTGTATACACATACTTGAGAGGGGGGGTGTGTGTGTGTTTTATGGTGTCACACTGAACGTGTTCTAAACTCTTTTTTTTCATTCAATAGATGTCTTAG
>NC_058407.1:146051980-146060166 GCF_002201575.2 Neomonachus schauinslandi
CAACCAACTGAGCCACCCAGGCGCCCATGGACTCTTGGTTTTGGCTCAGGTCAGGATCTCAGGGTCCTGGGATGGAGCCCTGAGTCAGGCTTTACGCTCACGGAGGTGTCTGCCTCAGGATTCTCTCTCTCCCTCTCCCTCTGCCCCTCCCACCTTCTCTCTCTCTCTCTCTCAAATACATAAATAAATCTAAAAAAAAAAAACAGAATGGAGAATTTTATATTATGTGTCTTTACTACAACATTTTAAAAGGTAATTGATGGTACGACAATCCTGCATGTGGCCCTATTTTCTTCATTTTGCAGGTGAGGAAGCTGAGGGCCAGAGAGGTGAGCAGCCTGCCCGAGGTCACACAGCCCTCCTAGACCTTGGCTGTGAGCCATTGCCCGCTGCTGCAGGAAGCGTTCCTGGAAAGCAAGCCGGCACTGGGGTCCTCGTAGAGATCAGAGAAGCCACAAGGTCCCCAAGCCAGGGCAGAGGTCCCCACCCTGGATGCTGGTGACACTTCCCCTGGGAGGGCGGGGCCGGGACAGGAAGATCTCAGCCCTGAACAGAGAGTCCTCTGGCTACAAGGTTCTCAGTAGCTGGGGACAGGCTGTCCTGACTAGCTTCCTGTTGCCTCCCCCACCGTCCCAGCTGCCTCCTGGCCTATCTCTGGGGCTCCCAGTGGGCGGGGTGGGGGGTCTTGGGGCCCTCCTGAGCTAAAAGGCCATCATAGCTTACAAGCACCTCCCCTCCTGGCTCTCCATGGAAACAGGGTTTTGTTCAATTAATCCAAGTGACGCATGGCAATGTGATAGAAACATCAAATACAGGGGCACCTGTGGGGCGCAGTGGATTGAGTGTCTGACTCTTGATTTCTGCTCAGGTCATGGTCTCAGGGTCCTGAGATGGAGTCCCGCATTGGGCTCCACGCTCACTGGAGCATCTGTCTGAAGATTCTCTCTCTTCCTCTCCCTCTGCCCCTCCCCCGCGCTCTCTCTCTCTCTCTCTCTCTCTCTCTAAAATAAATAAATCTTTTTTAAAAAGCACAAAATACAGAGAAACAGAATGAATGTCCCACACTTAGAAATATGCAGGTAACACTTCCTCTCCCCTCCCCTCCCTCCCTCCCTCCCTTCCTTCCTTCCTGCCTTCCTTCCTTCTTTCTTTCCTTCCCTCCTTCCTCCCTCCCTCCTTCCTTCCTTCCTCTCTCCTTCCTTCCTTCCTCCCTCCTTCCTTCCTTCCTCCCTTCTTCCTCCCTTCCTTCCTTCCTTTCTTCTTTCCTTCCTTCTTCCCACCAACATTTGTTGAGCACCTGCTGTATGCCAGGCACTGGAGACACAATAGTGAACAAAACCAAGTCTCTACTGTTGTACCGTTTACATTGTGGAGGGACTTTCCGTGTGTGTGTGTGTGTATGTGTGTGTGTGTGTGTGTGTGTGACTATAGATGTCAGTGATGCAGAAGACAAGCGAAGGTGTTTGTCGAACACTTTCTCTGAGCTGTTCCCTGTGCTCTCCACATACACACCCAGCCCAGCCTCAGGACAGCCCCCTGAAGCAGTTACTGCACGAAGGCCCAGAGAGGGGCCGTGACTTGCCCACGGTCACACAGCAGCCAGTGGTGGAGTCAGGAGTGAGCCCGGGCTGCTTTGCCAGGGACGCGGCAGCCCATGACGAGGATGGGAGGACACAGGCGGCGGCCGCAGCGGGCTTTGTCAGCCAGCAGACCCTCTAAGCTCCCTGTGGCAGGAGAAGTCCGCAAAGCCAGTGGTGAAGCTCCCGCCCCTTCACAGCTGTGGGGGCGTCCACCCAGGCCCGCCCAGCTCGGGGCGTCCACCAAGGCCCGCCCAGCCAGGCAGACACCCGTCCGTCCCCGGGCTCCCCGGGGCCCAGGGTCACCCCCCCGGGTGGAGGTGGATGGACGCCGCTCCCTCCCTGGGACCCAGCCTTAGTTTCTCTTTCTGGCGGCATCTGCAGTCCCCGCTTCTGTCACCCACAGCTATTCTCGGCCTCTGGCCCCTTTCACTTTCTACTCTGCCTCTTCCTGCCTCGGTGGTTCCCCGACATCCCCTGCTCCCCCTTGCCCGCCCCAGCTTTCTCTCCATACCCGTCTCTCCCCATAGCTCAGCCCCGAAGCCTAGAGGCCAGAGGCAAGGCGTAGGCCCGTCTGCGTTTGAGTCCTCACTCTGTCCTTTCCTGGCTAGGTGACTTTGGCCAGCATCTTCCCTCTGCACCTCACGTCCCCATCTGGAAAGGTGGATGCTGCTCATGTTGTTTTGCAGGGCCGCTGGTGGATGGCGGCTCCGAGGAGAACCTCCCAGCGATCTTGTCCCAGCAGGGGACCCCCCCAGAGTGGGAGTGCAGGTATCCTTCCACACACACCCCCCGCCCCTGACTGGGCCACCAGGTCCCATCCCCTGCAGGCTGGGTGCTGAGAACACTGCAGGGGTGGGGCGCAGCTGAGACAGCCCTGGGTTGGTCTCCAGCTCTGCCCTGCCGTGGGCAAGTCACTGCCCGTTTGTGGGCCTCAGTTTCCACATCTGTGAAGTGAGGCATCCAGGCACAATGTAGAGTGTCGGAAGCAGAGCTAAAGAAAGCCCAGGGACTGTGGGAGCTCCAAGGGCCCTTGACTTGGGTGGGAAGCGGTTCTCGGAAGGCTCCTGGGAGAGGAGACACGTGAGCAGAGTTTCCAAGGACAATGGTATTCATAAGTCATACAAGGTGGGCCCAAGCAGTCCAGAGGGAGAAATCGGCAGGTGCAAAGGCCCAGGGCAGGGGGTTGGGAGGAGGGAGAGGGAAGAAGGCTGGCCTTCAGGAGCAGAACTTATGGCCTGCTACACCTCGGTCAGACCCTGCTCCCCAGGCCGTGGGGAACCACTGGAGGGCTATAAGCTCCAATTGCCAAGTCCGGCTTCTGGAGGCAGAAGCCAGATCTTATCCATCTGTGATTTTCTTGCATCCAGCCCAGGAAGATGGGGTCATTGAATAGATGACGTTTCCTGGTCCTCTAAAAGGCCTCACCTCCAATGAGCATGCGCCTGCTGAAGCTGCCAGTCCCCTGTGTCACCGAGCTATTGCTGTATACACCAGCCTCCCAGAATGAGTGGCGGCAAACAGGATGCATTTACTATTGTTCACAAGTCTGTGGCTCAGCTGGGTGGTTCTTCTGGTCTGGGCAGGGCTAGGCTGATCTTGGCTGGTGCATCCAGTAGGAGCTGGTCTGCGTGGGTGGCCTCTGCTAGGACGGTCCCTCTCTGCTCTGTGTGACCTCTCACTATCCAGCAGGTAGAAGCCAGAAGGCCTCTGGAGACTTCAGCAAGGATGCGGCACAGTGACGCTCTGTCACCTGGGTTGCTTCCTGTGGGCTAAAGCAGGCCGGGTCCTGAGGATGGGGGTGTAGACTTCTTAATGAGAGGCACAACCAGGTCAAATCCTCCAAGGCATGAACACAGGGAGGGATGGAGAATTGGGGCCACTTCTTTCCATCGATGGGACACACCTTCCAAGGCTTATTTCTTGTCACTTAAGGAAGTTCCAGCCCCAGGCCAGGGGCTGCTTCAGCAATGGGCAGGTGACATGCTTCTAGCCGATGAGACATGAGGAAAGCCTGCTGGGGCTTTCTTTGCTCCTAAGGGGGAGCCCCAGGGAGAGATGGCTTTTGTCTTTCTTCTAGACGTGACACCTGGAAGTGTGTCAGCCATCCTAGGACCATCCTCAGGATGAAACCAGTGCTGAGATGTTGGAGCAGAGACGTGGAAGGGACCTGGGTCTGTGGTGGCTGGGTGGAGCTGCGGAATCAGCCCATCTAGAGACCAGCCCCCCCCCCCCACTTCTGGACTTTCTGCTGAAAAAGATATTATATCTCCAGCTTCTTTTTTAAAAAATATTTTATTTATTTATTTGAGAGAGAGAGAATGAGTGGAGAGGGGCAGAGGGAGAGGGACAGAAAGAATCCGAAGCAGACTCCACAATGAGCACAGAGCTTGACACAGGGCTCGATCCCACGACTGTGAGATCACGACCTGAGCTAAAACCAAGAGTCGGATGCATAACCGACTGAGCCATCCAGGTGCCCTTGCATCTCCAGCTTCTTTAAGCCACTTCACATCAGGCTTCCTGCTGCTTGGACCAAAGCATCCTCCACGATGCCCTGGGACCTCTCCTCGTCCCTGTGAACATCCTCTGCCTGAATGAGCCAGGTCAGAGCTCGGGGGTTCTTCAGTGATACTTGAGAGTCCCGGGTGCAGCCCCCAAGCTTCTGCCTTCCGTGTCATGCTGGGGCCACCCCCTGCCCACAGCACCCAAGACTCAGCCCCAGCGGTTGAACAAGCAGCCATCCATCTGGGTCCAGAAGCCCTGGGTTCTGATGACCTGGACGCCACCCTTTCTCACTGTGCAGCACCAGGTGAGTCTCTTAACCTCTCTGAGCCTTAGGCTCCACAAAAATGAAGAAATGAAACCTACCTTCTGCGAGGTTCATGCTTAATGCGAGCAAGTTGAAAATATTTTAAAAGCTCTGTCAAGCAATGAAAATTTGCATCGCTATAGTTTTTAATAGTTTCCAATTTGCTGCCTAGTACCAAAACAATAATAATAAACAATGATAATAACAATGGTCATAGTAAGAGCCAGCAGTTATGGAGCCCCCACTACGTGCCAGGCATACTACTGAGTGCTTTATGTGCACCTCATTTGATACTCGCAGCCCACTGAATAAAAGCCAAACTCCTTCCACAAGTGCCTCTGTGATCTAATACCACCCCCCACCTCTCGGCCTCATCTCCTATTCACCCCCTTACTCACACTGCGCCAGACACACTTGCTTCTTTCCTTGAACATGCTGTCTCAGGGTCTTTGCACCTGCTCTTGCTTCTGCCTGGAATGCTCTTACCATATCCAAATAGGTAGCTCACTCACCTCTTTCAGCTCTCTGCTCAGAAAAGCTTCCCCTGACCATCCGAATAATATAGCAACCCACACCTGGCACTTCCTAGTCCCCCTGCCAGCATTCTGTTACTCCACAGCACTCAGCCACATCTGACAAACTCCTTAGCATGGTTAATGGTTATGGTCTGCGTCTCCCCCTGCTAGACTGTGAGGGCCTTAAGGGGAGGAGACTTGGTCTGTTTTTGTCGCTGCTAAGAACTCAGAACCAGGAAGAATGCCTAGCACGTAGTAGGTGCTCAATCAATGTTTGTTGAGGGGCGCCTGGGTGGCTCAGTCAGTTAAGCATCTGCCTTCTGCTCAGGTCATGATCCCAGGGTCCTGGGATCGAGTCCCACGTCTGGCTCCCTGCTCAGCGGGGAGCCTGCTTCTCCCTCTCCCTCTGCTGTTCCCCCTGCTTGTGCTCTCTCCCTCTCTCTCTCTATCAAATAAAAAAAAAAAATCAATGTTTGTTGAAAGAATGAACGCATACATGCCCCTATGAGGTAAATGCCGGGATTACTCCGATTTCCCGGCTGAGATCTAGGAGCTCAGGGAAGGAAACTTGCTCCCAGTCATACTCCAGGAGCCGTGATGGGACTCTAATTCGAAGCTGGCAGATTCCAGGCCTTGAACTTCGGGACCAGCACTCACATCCCAGCACTGGCCTCGGATTGTCCCTGTCCTCTAGCACGTCTCTGCTCCTGAATCTGCCAGATGGGGCCTGACCCAGGGCCAGACTCAGGGTGCGCTACTTCCTGGCACCTCTGCTGAGTCTCATGTGTCCTCCCCTGGGGGCACGTGACAGGGAGAGCTGCAGAGACTTGGAGCGGAGCCATGGGACACCACGGATCACACAAGTGGGCAAAGGCCTCCTGAGCAGCAAGCAGATGGTGGCAGGGAGCCCGAGGGACTGGACCAGCCCAGAGAGGACGGGATTCCTCACAGCTCAGGCGTCAGACCCTTCCACATCGACTGGGGCTCCAGACCCTCCCTGAGCCCCTGCTCTGGGCCCCTCTTGCTCGATCCTAAGATCCTGGGGGCTCAGGGTGTTTTTTGTATTCCTCTCAGCCCGATTCTGATCGTGCTGGTGGAAGGTGTCTCCCCATCTCTACTCCCAAGCTCGTTCTGGATTTTGGCAGACTTCAGGCCCCATGGTTGTAGGACTGAGGTCCCTGTTTCCTTGCGGGATATCAGCCAGGGGCTGCTCTCAGCTCTAGGGGTGACCCACGCTCCCTCCACACGTGGTCCCTTCTCCCCAACCTCTGCTCCAGCAACAGTATATCGAATCTTCCTCGGGCGTTAAACACTCTGACTTCCTCTCTTCCGGCACCAGATTAAGTCAGGCCTGCTGGATTATCCCCACTGGGTAGAGTCAGCTGAACCCTATAGCGTAACCTAATCACAGGAGCAGAATCTGTCCCATGCACGTCCTGGGGTCCTGGGGATGGGCCAGGGTCGTGGGAGATGATGGCGCTGTTTTAGGATTCGTCCTGCTGTCATGCTAAGAATTGGGATGATTTGTTCTGCAGAAGCAAAATACGAATGTACTGGTTGCTGAGCTATTCCAACATGGAAGCTCGTGTGTCCTTCTGTTTGGGACCTTTCTTCCCTCCATTTTCTCCGTTCCCTCTCCGAGGAGTCGGATGTGACAGCTTGTGCAGTAATCCTCTCATTTTCTTGTCTCGTCTCTCGTATTTTCAATCTTTTTGATTTCCAGAAACTTCTGCTCCAGTGCCCATATCCCAATGTTCCTTTATAAAGCCTCGTGTTCTTTTCTTAGACACATGCAACGTCTTTTATTTCTCAGGGCTTTTTGCTGTCCTGATTGTCTCAACCCCTAGCATTGTGTGTTATCTAGGGAATTTTTTTTCCTCTGCCGAGTTGGGTCTCTTTCATTTTATAAGCGTGCCTTGAGTGTCTGGTCATCCTTGGCTATGAGTTCACGTTAAAGCACAGGAAGCTGAGAACAGGTTATGGAAGCTCCGTGCCTGTGGGCAGGGCGTGTGGACAGGTGAGTCTCATCCAGGAGATGGGGCAGGGGCTGGCTGGCGTTGCAGGATCCCAGAGTCAGCATGCAAAAGGTCTTCTCCGGGGCAGGTCGGTTGCTCTGAAGAGGACCTCCAGCCTCCTGTAGGGTTGGGGTGTGGTGGGGAGCAGGGCTACCGGTTTCCAAGGACCAAGCAGGGGCATGGGGAAGGGGGTGCCTTGCTGACAGGCATGTGGCCCTTCCCTTCGTCCCCTGTGTCAGGCCTGACCCCACCCTCAATTCAGCCTCTCCTCCTCAAGTTCAAGTCCTCCCGCACACTTTTTATTTAGATGGTATGTTTGTTAAGGGTGTGGGGTGAGAGGCTGCTAGATACTGGAGGGCTAAGGGCTTCCCAGAATATCCCTTGGCACCTGCATGATGCCAGGTGGTGGGGTATAAAAATTAACCAGACATGCTCCACTGTCAAGACTGAAGACCTACGAATTTCTTAGGACCTTCTATGTGCCAGGCAGTGAATCTAGATCAGGGTTCTGTCCCTCAGGGAACAGTTGACCACATCTGGAGACTTTTTTTGGTGTCACAACCGGGGTGGGGGGGTCGTTTTGGGTACTACTGGTGTCTAGAGGGTGGAGGCCAGGCCTGCTACAATACACAGGACAGCCCCCACAGCAAAGGATGACCCAGCCCCGAAAGTCAACAGTGCTGAGGCGGAGAATCCCTGCTCAGAAGGATGAGAGACACCATCTTGCCTTCATGGGCAAGGAGCAGAGAATTTCCAGATTCCTCCTCAGCACCTGCTGGATGCTTTCACGGCAACCCTGTGGCCTAGGGATCCTCAGCCCATTTGCCGGATGGAGAATCGAAGGCTGAACCAGCCCCAGGAGGATGTGGGGGGGGGGGGGGGGGGGGGAGGAAAGCAGCCAGGGGTTGGGGAATTGGGGACGATACACCTGCTCTCACCTGGGCCAGGTGTGTGTGTTGTGGGTGCCCCTCCCCCCCCCCCCGTAGACACCCGCCTTCCTGCCCAAGCCCTGTTGGGATCCCTCAGCCTCCGGGGAGAGCAGACGATGGCAGTTCTGCCAGGGGACAAGCCAGCCCAGACCTGCAGCCCTGCCTGACGTTGGTCCCCACCAAGCCATGTGACGCGACCAGGCCACAAGAAAGAGGTTTCAACAAGCGTTATCGGTTCCTGGAACTCCGACTCGGCGGCTTCCCCGAAGAAGACCGGCTGTGTGTGACGGTCCCCGCTGCCCCTTTCCTCCTCCGCTGTCCCCGCAGCCGCCCCCCCC
>NC_058407.1:146060266-146194109 GCF_002201575.2 Neomonachus schauinslandi
CCCCCCCCGCTGCTCCCCCACCCCCCGTGCCCCTCTGGCTGGGCTGGCAGCTCAGCGACATTCCCCGGGAGCTGCGGGCACAGCCCATCCGGAACATCCCTCCGACAGCCCCCGGGATGCTCGGGCTGAGCTGGACAAGGCTGGGCCCCCCGGGGTGGCGAGAAACCCACCCCTCCCCCTGCCGCTGCCCCCCTGACTCCTGCTCCTGGCAGCCGGGCTGGGCACAGATCCGTCTCAGTGTTACTGGCAGTAAATGGACACAAACCTCCCCCCCTCCCCGTCTCATCTGCCCGCCAGACCGCGGCCACTTGGCACACGGGCACCCCATTTCGGTTTTTTGTCTTACTGGCCTTGGAGATCCAGAAGGGGGAAGAAATCCCATTTTGGCAGGGGCGAGGGGGCCGGTCAGAAACTCAGGGGTCATGGATGTGGTTATCTCTGGGTGGTTGTGATGACTCTGGAGTAAGTCACTTCCTCAGTTCACAGAAACCCCCGCTGTAAATATAGACCCTGCCGCAACGGGGCGGGGTGGTGGGTGCCTGGGTAGCCAGAAAGACAAGGTGGGTGAGGAGGAAGAGCCAAGGACAGAGTCTGAATCCTCTGAACAGGCGGGAGCCTCCAGGCCCTGCAGGTAGGGGCTGACTTAAAGGCGAAATGAAGATGCGATTAGGTGGAACCCGATGAAATGGCCAGGACTCTAGTCTTTTGACCTGTAAAAACGGCGATTTCATGTGATTCAGCCTAACCGGGTCTACCCGGGAGACTGTTTTAAGAATTGCATGAGATACTGTGAAATGCTTAGCACGTGCCTGCATTTAATAAATGTTAAATGGGGGCGCCTGGGTGGCTCTGTCGGTTGGGTCTCTCTTTTTTTTTTTTTTTAATTTTATTTATTTGACAGAGAGAGAGCTAGAGAGAGCAGGAACACAAGCAGGGGGAGTGGGAGACAGAGAGGCAGGCTTCCCACGGAGCAGGAAGCCCGAGACGGGGCTGAATCCCAAGACCCCGGGATCATGACCTGAGCCGAAGGCAGACACTTAACGACTGAGCCACCCAGGTGCCCCTGGGTCTCCGACTCTTGATTTCGGCTCAGGTCATGATCTCAGGGTTGTGAGATTGAGCCCCATGTTGGGCTCTGCACTGGACATGGAGCCTGCTTGGGATTCTCTCTCTCTCTGCCCCACCCCGCTCCTTCTCTCAAAATAAATAAATAAATAAACAAATAGAAAAAAAAGAAATGCTAAGTAAAGAAGAGCCCTCAGGTTATATCACAGTACCTACTTATATCGCAGTACCTACAGCACCTATTACAGATAATACACCGCCTGTGATGGTCTCGGCACACAGGTCGCTAATGGTGTCACCCATTCTCCCCTTTCAAACCTGGTAGCAAGTCCCATGTCTTGAGCACAAGATGTGCGCCTGGGGTGGTTGTAAGCATTCTTCATTGTCACCCACGCTCAGTGCCACCCGTGATTCCTGAGCGTGCGCCCTGTGCAGACAAACCGTTCGTGCCCACGTGAGCCAGCCTGGAATGTGCTCACGGTTCATCTCAAGCTCGGACTCATCTCTAGCGTCAAGGCTGGAAGTCAGCCTGTACTGGGGCAACTGGTTCTTTTTACCCCGTTGGAGGACTGCCCGTTAATGTCTTTGATGTCACCTGGGCACCTGCTTAACGTCTTAATCCAGGACTTGTTTGGGATTCCGGCTGTTGCCCGATGGGCTCACCTTCCTTGCAATAAGCAGGTTGTCTGGATTCTTAGGAAGGAATCCAGGAAGATGGAAAGAAGGACGTAGCTGGGGGCTGGAGCTCTGGGGTATACCACTCAAGACCAGTCAGCCGGTTGGCATGTGTGTGCGTATATGTGTGTGTGTGTGTGTGTGTGTGTGTGTGTAGTTAACAGTTTACAAAGTCAAGGACCCAGCCTGGACGTGGATGCTTCAGTCTGGACTCAGAACTCACTGACGTCTATTTTCGGTTTTGCCACATGTTAGCTGTGTGACCCTGGGCAAGTCATTTCCCTTTCCCCGGGGCCTCAGCTTCCTCATCTGAGAAATGGGGATAATAACAGCCCTGCCCCTCTAGGGTGGTAAGAAGGATGAACTAAGACCATGTGTGTGCGGCTCCCAGCGTTGCCCGGCATGTAGCAGCTACTTAGCGTGCACTCACGTGTGAGAATGATCCAGAGGTACAGAGCATTTCTGCATCAGATGGATCCTGGCAGGGTGTCCCCAGGATCAGCAGTTTGACTGAGGCAGGGGTGAGACAAGCCTTTCCCTCGAGGACTGGAGCACTTGTGTCACCTCTGAGGACTCCTTGGAGGAGGGCCAGCCTCCCCACCTGTGACGATAAAGCTCCCAGAGACTCTGCGGTGCCTACTTTCGTGGCTGCCGACCAGCGGCCCCTCCCCACCCTGCCCAGGGACCCCCCCCCCCGCCCCCGGCCACCAGAGTAACGTCCCCTCTCTGAACAGCAGCTTGCCTATCCATGAAAATGGAACAAAACCTTAGTGGACAGCTGAGCGCATCCGATGAAATGTGCTTCACGAGGTCAGTATTGGGCCCCTTCCTCAATCCCTGCTTGCCTCACAGTTCAAATGGGTACAATCATCCCTACCTTGTCAACCCGTGACTTGGAAGGCTGCTCATGAGATGCTAAGTGGAAAAAGTGGTTTACAATATGGGTCATAAAGAATGCTGTCTTTTTTTTTTTTTTTAAGAAAAAATATATGTAATCTATAGAAATCAGGAAGAAAAGATAATGTATTTAATACCAATGTTATTGGTAGATTCTTTTATAAATTTAGAAACAGATGTGAAAGTTAGGAAAGAATGTGGACGGGTGTGGGATGTTGCAGTGGGGGAGGACTGCGTGGTGGGGGGCGGTGGGTATATGGAAACTCTGTGCTTTCCACTCAATTTCAGTGTGAACCTCAACCTGCTCTAAAAATAGTCTGTTCAAAGAAAAAAAAAATGGGAAGGAAATTTTTTTTTAACGTGGAATTTTTTTCTCCAAAGTTAAAAAAGTCCGTTATTCACAGCAACCGTGGACCCGGAGGTGTGAAAGTGTCTGTATCCCACCTTTCCTGGAGGGTGGACACCAGTGAGAGTGGGGATCACCGCGGGCCCCTGATCCTGGCAAAACCAGTCTTCATTCTTCCAGACGAGAGGGTTGTTTTGTCTCTTCTTAGGATTCTTGGCTCCATTTCACCTGCTTACCCTTTACGCCAGCCAGACCTGACCCCGGACCGTGGCTGTTCTTCAAACTCTTTGGGTGTCAAGTGCCACAAAGATGAAGATAAGCCAAAATGGAAACCTGTGGTTTGTGTAACAGGTAAGTGCAGAGGTGGAGCTCAGGTATGGCTGGATGCAGGGCTCACACAATGCATCAGAACTCTGTTTCCTGCTCCTTCTCTTCATCCCTGTTGATTCAATGGGCACAGTGGCTGCAGGGGGTGGGGGCAGGCAGGTTAGGGGAAAGAGTTCCTGTTTGTTTCGGCAGAAAAGCCCCAGATGGGTGTCTGATTGGTCCAGCTTGGGTCATGTGCTTACTAACAGGCATGGGGAGCTCCGATGGGCCAGGTCTGGTCCACATCCACCTGCGGCCAGTGAGTGACTGACAGCCCATTCAGGACCCCAGAGAACCAGCAGGGCAGTTCCCTGAGCAAACCTCTGGCTCACAGTACACCACATGTGGACCCTACTTCCCACCCACCAAGATTACTACTTGCTGTCCCCTCCACCTCCTTAGAATGTGGGGACAGAGACTGTCAGCTCAGGTGTGTGTTCTGTAAGGGCCCCAATGCCTCACAGAGAAGGAGGCGGCACTTTGAGGCCCTGCAAACCTGGGCCTGAATCCTAACTCTGACCCACAGTAGGCTGTGTGACTTAGGCAGGCCACTTCCCTTCCCTGGGCCTCAGTTTCCCTCCCACGGAGCAGTGTAGAGGATTTCAGTGAAGTGTGTGGGAGCCGGTTGGGGGAGGGGGGCCTGAGGCAGAGGGAGTGCTCCGGGCGAGACAGGCAGGGTGAGGACCCAGGTACCCCTGGAGTCCCGCTCAGGAGAGGCTAGGCACACGGGCTGCATCTGGACCTCCACTCCAGCTGGGAGTCTTGGGCAGATAAACCGCTACACTTCTCTAAGTCTCAGTTCCTTCGCCTGCAAAAAATGGAGACACACGAGTACTTTGGGGGCAGTTATATGGATTGTGGGGAATCACATAGGTCAGTTTGTATATTCTGTTCCCTCTGCCTCAGATGCCCTTCCCCATGGAGGCCGCCCAGGTGAACCCCTTCCCACTCAGGCTTGAAGACTCTGACAGCATCTTCTCCAGGGAGCCTCCCCTGGTGTCTCGCACCCTCCTCCCCATGATTCCTGGGCCCCAGGTGTGATTGGTTTCTGGGTGTCCTCCACCAACCCTGCAGCCACCTTCCTGTTGGGGCCTGAATCCGGGGACACGGAAGCTCTCCCTAAGTCGTTCTCCCAACTCCGGGCCACTCAGAGTCATCTGCACTCAGGAGGCGTGAATAAAGGTTTGTGGGGTGAACGCCTGACCCCATGCTTCCTGGGGGTCCCCTGCTCCGGCACAGGCCTCCGGCCCTGTCTCTGAGGTAGTGTGGCACCCACCAGGGTGAAGGGGCCTTCGGGGAGGGATGAAGTCCGGGTGGCATCTGGACGCCCAGGCAGCTGATTTCTAAGAAACCAGCAGAGGAACAGGAAGGCTGGGGCAAAGCTCAGGACGGGCTTTTACTTTCAGTTTTCTGGGCTGGACTGTAGAAGGTGCCTGAGGTTCTCGGTTGGGAGGGGAGGGTGTGGTAGGCTGGGCTTCCCAGGGTCGAGGGTCAAAGACAGAGCCACCTCTTCGGGGCCTGAACCAGGCCTGCAGCCCAGAGAGGTCCCGCGGGGCCCCAGCCAGGCAGCCGTGAGGGTGGGAGTTTGGGGGGGGGTGGACTGCAGGGCTAAGGGTCTGACACCCTGCCGGGCCACCAACGCCTTCCCTTTCTTCGTTCGCCCTCTATTTTTTACGTGCCTTGGATTAATGACTTCTTCACCCACTCACCATCCAAGGGTGCTTTCTCTTATTCTTAGGCCCTCTCTGTTCTCTTTCCTTTTTCCTCTTTTTCCTTCTCATATTTCGTCTCCCCTCCCCCTTCCCTCCACTCCCCTTCCTTTTGTGGCTCCATGTCTGCCTGCCTCCTTCTCTCAGCCTCTGTCTCCATCCCTTTCCTCCTCTCTCTGGCCCCTCCCCCATGTCTGGCTCCTCCCCTGTCTCTCTGCCCCTCCCATCTGTCTGGCCCCTCTCCCCTCTCTGTCTCTCTCATTTTCTTTTATTTGTCCTGCATTCCCCACACTCCACCATTCACCTAAGACAATGCTTACCACATTTTCTAAACGAATGCCCCTCACCCGACTTTTTAAAAATCTAAATACCTACTTTAGTGTTGTCTCCGGTGATGATAGTCATCACATCTCATGTTTGATGTGATACATTTTTCCCCCTAATGCACATTGTAATAAACACATAAGAGAATTTTTGCCAGTATTGTGCCCAACATGTCCCGTGGGGGGCCAGGGGTGCCAGGGTGGCCCCCCTGTACCTGGAGCATCCTTCACCTGCATGCCCTGGTACACCCTTCTCTCTTCATTGCTCCTCAGTTCATCCTGCCATAGGTACTCACCATGGAACCTTTATTACGTTTCTAGAGAACTCTGTTTCTACTAGGCATGCTTCTAAACACTTTACAGATATTAACACATTTACTCCCCTAACAGTCCTGGAGATAGCCATGATAATAATGGGGAAACTGAGGCATAGAGAGGCTAAGTAACTTGCTTGTATCACGCAGCTAACAAAAACTCCGCCTTCAGGGCGCCTGGGTGGCTCAGTTGGTTAAGCGACTGCCTTCGGCTCAGGTCATGATCCCGGAGTCCCTGGATCGAGTCCCACATCGGGCTCCCTGCTCGGCGGGGAGTCTGCTTCTCCCTCTGACCCTCCCCCCTCTCATGTGCTCTCTCTCATTCTCTCTCTCTCAAATAAATAAAATCTTTAAAAAAAAAAAACAAAAAAAACCTCCGCCTTCCTGGCACTTACGGTGTAGAACACAGAGCAAACCTCTCAGCACTCTGATGTGGGCTTTAACGGAGGCAGGAACAAAGGCAGTGATGGCTCCGCAGAATCAGGGAGGAATTCCTTGGAGGGCGGGGTGAGGACTGAGCTGGGCTTTGGAGGTTGAGTAGGAGTTTGCCAAGTGAAAAGGAAGCAAGAGAAACCTCAGAGGCTTCTCAGGTTGCTCGAAAGGCCTAAGAAATGATGAGAAATTGGGGATGACGGAAGCAGATGGGGAATGTGAAGGGCATGATGTGGGACTAGAAATGTACCTTGGGGCCAGATGGTGAGGGACCTCAGATCCCATGGGAAAGGGGTCCTATTTTAATATCTAGCAGTTGGGAGCCCCTGAGGTACTGCGGAATTGTCTTACTTGGCTCACATACTGCCTCTACCACTTTTACCGCCTGTGAGGTCATAGACAAGGAGCTTAACCTCTCCTAGCCTCAGTTGCCTGGTCTGTAAAATGAGACAATACTGGTACCTGCCTAGAAAGTGCTAGATACGGGGGAGCTCAGAGGAATACCCACTGGCACTGGGAGCTCAGGGTGCGTGTGACCAGGGGTGGGAGGTGATCAAGTCTGCAACGTGAGCCATCACACCCAACTCCCTCCTAGAGCCTGCAGAGGGGGCTGGCGCCCACATCACTAGCCTCAGCTTCCCCATCTCAAATCCAGGACAGGGGAAGCCTGCCTGAAGGCTCAAGTGTGTCTTCCTCCCCCTGCCCCACACACCTGCCCACCTGGCTGGACCTGAGGGAGTTTCACTTTGACTCACCTTCCAGGAACCGTGGCCCTTCCTGTCACCAGGCTAGCCCAGAGGACAGAGATGAGACAGATGGCACCAAAGAGCCCAGGCTGGGCAGGCAGGGGTTTCACTTTCAGTGTCCTCTGACATGGGGCCAGCCTGTCCTGCAGGCTCCTGCCTCTTATTGATCTCGAGCTCTGTGCCCCGAATCATTTATAGCCCTGCCTTTCATGCCTCCGGACCCTATGAGATCCAGATGTTTACCCCATTTCACTAAGACTCAGAGTCAGCGAAAGCATTGCTTGCCCGGGCCACACAGCTGGCAGTCGTGCCGGACCCTATCTCCCCGGTGTGGGACAGGGGTCCCCGAGGCTCTCTGCATGACGATCTCCCGGTGGGACACAGGAACATTTTTATAAAACATAGAACCTCCACCCCGCACCCCCCCGCCCGCCACCCCGCCATAAAGACCGCGAGTTACCCTTTGCATCCTCTCGGGATCTTTCCGCTGAGTCCAGAAGGTCTGAGATGGGTGCTAGTACACCCTATGCACCTCTCTGAACCTCTCTGACACTTGTCACTCCCCCCTCCTCCCTCTCTCCCTCCCTCCCAACCAAACACAGAGCGGACCTGTCACAGCGGAGCCAGACACCAAGATGCAGCGTTCTAGAACATAAACGCTGTTGGGACTGCACTACATTTTTTCCGGGGTTGCCTCTCGCTGGCTTGCCCTGTGTGGTAATGAAGCTCACTTAGGGAAACCAAGTGACTCGATTTGAAGGAGATAATAATTGAATAACAGAACAGATGGCACCTGGATAGGTCTGGCAAAGATCATACAAGTGGAGCTCCAGGAGCTCGGCCTGGAGCATCAAATGAGGAAATGGTTATAAACTCGGGCTGCCCGCGTTCGAATGCCCTGGCCTCCGCTACCTGCCTGCTGTGTGACCCTGGGCACTCTATTTAACCTCTCTGTGCTCAACGGCCTCATCTGCAAAATGAGGATGGTAATAATTACACCTGTTCCCTAGGGCCCTTGCAAGGGTTAAATGAGATCATGGGCATGGATGACATACAATGATGCCTAGGGGCGTGCAGTGAGCATCTGATGTGGGTGAGCTGGGAGCCCCTGGTGTTCTTCATAAATGGCAAGCTGAGAATAAAACCAGGTTTGCCTGACTTAATGCCTATGCTGATTCAAAGACGCCTGGGCCGTCTCTGTGATGCAAAACAATAAGGAATTCTTGTAATTCCTCTATCTGGGTGGTGATCCATTTTGTTTCCATTTATATTGAACCATGGATCCTCATGGCCCTGTGAAGCAGGGCAGAGGGGGTCTGAGTCTAATTTTCATTGTATGGGTGAGGTCACTGAAGTCACACAGTCCACAGAGGCAGGGCTCAAACGCAGGTCCTGGGGCCCAGCTGTCTCTGCTCCTCCAAGCTGCCTCCCAGAGCAAACCGTGGGTGGGGAGGGGCCCTCCAAGGCTGACCTACACAGGCCCTTTGCCTTCCTCTGCCTCATCATACTTCCCAGATGCAGCCAGGTGTGGCAGGGAGTACATGGCTCACCACACAGGCCCCTGCAGGCCCCCAGGTGGGGCCAGCCCTGAATGTCACCCTCCCAGGCCTGCTCTTGCACAGGATCCAGCTATCTGGCTCATAGCATCCCTGTCTTTGCTCATCCTCATTTGCATCCATGGCCCCCCCACCAGCTGCCAGGGCTGACCCAGAGCTGCTCGCCAGGGTTTCTGATGACCAGGCGGCCCTGGCCATTCTCCGACGTTTGAATCCGGACGTAGCCTTGCACAGACGGTACCAGCCCACCGCCTCTCTTGCCTCTCCAGCCTGTGTTGTGGGGAAAGGACAGGCAAGTGAGATGCTCTGAGCCCTGGCTGCTTCTGTGGCTGTGAGCATCCTCCAGGGTGGTCCTAAGCGGCAGAAACGAGACATAGACATATGAACTGTTGAGCATTGCAGTGGATAAGATCATGGGCTTGGGCATCAAGCACCTGCAGTCAGAGTGCCTTGGCTATTTACACACCCACGGGGGCAATCCCTTCGCCTTTCTGAGCCTGTCTCTTTGCAAGGCAGCCTGGCCTAAGTATTAGCACCCAGGAGGTGCTTAGTAAATGGCCATTATTTTAAAACAGTAGAAGTGCAGCTGCCTGGGTGGCTCAGTCGTTAAGCGCCTGCCTTCCCAGGGTCCTGGGATTGAGCCCCACATCAGGCTCCCTGCTCCGCCGGAAGCCTGCTTCTCCCTCTCCCGCTCCCCCTGCTTGTGTTCCCTCTCTCACTGTGTCTCTCTGTCAAATAAATAAATAAAATCTTAAAAAAACAACAACGACAGAAGTGCAAGAATCAAGAAGCAGAGAGGGCCAGTCCCAATTATTGGATACTATGGTGTATTAAGCCCTTAATCGGTACCCCTTTACTTAATTTCACCCCCCGGGGTGGGTACAGCTATTCGTCATTTCCAAGTGAGGAAGATAGTGTTCAGAACCTAAGGGCTGGGTGAGTTGGGGCGGTCCAGGGTCGGTGTGGACTGGGATGGGGTGGAAGCGCTTTCTGGTCCCCGAGTTCTTTAGGACATGTACCCTCTGGGCCTCAGGGGTATCGCCAGGGCCCTGGGAGCCCCAAGACGGCCAGCGCGCGGCACGCACAGGGGGGCGTTGGGACCAAGCGGAGGCGGAGAGCACCGCCCACAGAGCCTGCTTGGAGTCCCCTGCCTGCAGGTGAGGGCGGGGCCGTGACGTCATGGGCCCGCGCCGCAAGTGGCGGCCCTGAGCGCGGGAGCCCTTCGGAGCCCTTGGGCCTTGGGCGCGGGCGACATTGCCCAGGCTGGGAAACACCACCCACGACGTACGAGGAGCGGCCTGGTGTGTGCAAAGGCCCGGTGGCAGGAGGGAGCGGTGAGTGCTGAGGCCAGACACGTGGGCTGCGTGTGTTGGGGAGGCAACTGCAGGCCTCGTGAGTCCTTGTGGGAGGGGGGCTTCCTCCTGAGCACGGCGGGAGCATTGGAGGACAGGGGCTTGGCGCTGCCGACCCCACATGGGGTATGTGTGTGGGGGGGTGGGGAGGAGGTTAGTACTGCGGAGAAGCAGTCAGTGGAGAGCGTGGAACCCAAATTTCCCATGAAGGCTGTCGGCCAGCCAGGCCCCAGGGCCAAGAGCACGGTTGGGAGGGGCAGGGTGAGCACCGCCCGCTCGCACCCTTGTCCTGTGTGAATTGGCTTCCTTGAAGACTGCACTCTCTGCGGGATCTTGAGGCCCTCCAGAATCAGGCCACGTGCATGTTGAGCCCCGGGGAGTCTCTGGATGATGGTGGTGGAGGACCCAAGCCACCTCCTTCCAGGTGCTGTACGTCTTCCCCAAAGTTGAGGCCGGCTCTGCCCAGCACAGGTGGCCGGCGGGACCCCTGCTCCAAGAAGCCCCTCACTGGGCCATGCCCAGGGGCTCTGTTAGATCCAGGCTTGGGGTTTCTGACTGATGTCTGCCCAGGGTTGGCCACTCCAGACCTGTTCCACACTCCGTCCCAGTGCTTGGCCAGGCAGGTCCTGTGGCTGGCTGTCCCTGCCTCTCCTGACTGGTGAGAGCAGAGGGGTCTGGTTAAGAATAAGCCACGCCCCCATCCCACTGCATCTCCAAGTCTGCCCAGAAGGCAAGAAGCCTAAGGCCATCTCCCCAGGCTTCCCTGCCTTAGCCAGAGGGTCTGGTCACAACACAGAATGGATCAGGTCACCCCAGGCTCCCCATCACACTGCCAGTGCCCCGTGGTCACCACGGCCTACCAGGCTCTGGCCCCTGCCCACCCATCCCTCCTCCCCTCCTGCACTTGCCTCCACTCCGTCCCCTCCAGCTCCGCCGGCCTCTGTTCTGCAGGTTCTGCAGCAGGCTCAACTGGTTCCCAACCCAAGATGCCTTTGCACTTGCGGTTCCCTGGCCCTGGAATATGGTGTCTGGGCTGGCTCCTCCTGTCATTCCAGGCATGATTTCAGTGTCACCCCAGAGGAGCCTTCCTGACCTTTCTAACAGAGTCCCACCCTACTGTCCGACCACCTTGTTGAGCTTTAATCCGAGTGCTGTCACTACTTGGAATGTTCTTGTTCCTTTAGTTTCCTCCTGTGTTATTTACTGTCCGAGGCCCTGGGTGTCTGGGTGTTAATGCCACAAGAGCAGGGACCGTTCATTCCTGGATCCTTTGGGCTCAGAGCAATGCCTGGAACATAGTAGGTGCTCGGGGAATGTGTGTTCTATGGAGCTCAGCTATCACCTGCTGAGCCCTGATGTCTTGCCACCTTCCATGCACCACCCCAGCAAGAGGCTCAGCTCTCCTCCTGCCTGGGCTTGGGGGGGCAGTAACAGTTCCGCTCATAAGCTTGGGACGATCGAGCAGGTGGAAGTGAGACCTGTGAATATGCATTTTCCCAGGATTCCTCCTCCACTCCTTAAGAAACCAGTTGCCTTTAGAGTGGGTCGGACCTGGGGTGAATCTTGGCTGTCGCTTTGGAGCTGTGTGACCCTGAGTGAGTGGCTCTACTTCTCTGAGCCTCCATTTCTTCATCTCTAAAAATGGGGATCAGAGTCCCCAGCCCAGGGGCGGCTTGGGTGCAGGTCTGCGGCCATTCCCGCACCTGTTCCCCCATCGGGCCCCAGAGCTGCTGCTTTCCCGCTCTCTGCCTGCCCCACGATGCCCAGCTCACCCACTCTCAGAGGGGAGGGTATCTCAGCTGCACCTGGGCCCCCGACCCTGCCCCTGCTGCCGTGCACCAACTCTCCTCTCACTTTTCATTCTTGTAAATTGACGTCAGTCCTGCTGAATCATGAAGCTGAGGTTTGAGAGAGCATCTGCACCGCCAGGGAAGCCGCATAGCACACACTGCTTCTCTGCTCCCCCTCCCCCCGCCAATCCTCCCCGCCTCCCGCTACCGCCCCCCCCATGCTTTTCCTCTGCGGCCAGGTGTGTGTGCACAAGATCGCAGTCACACGGGGTGGTGCGTGGCTCCCGGGGGCTTTTGGGTCACTTTAGGTCACTGTACATATGTTAGTATAGATTTAAAAAAAAAAAAATGACGCACAAAGAGAAGGGGCCAGCTCTGGGGAATGTGATCAGAGGGGCCTTTATTCTTCGCCATCCCGCTCCCGGTTTTATAAGGGGAGCGGGTTTGTGCAGTGAGGATGTAATTTTTAAAACTTTTTTTTAGAAGGATGAAAAAGCCCTGTAAATATTGTAAACGAATTTGTTTCTCTTTAGATGAGGACCTGTTTCCTCATCTGTGAAATGGGGATGTTAACAGTACCCAAATCATAAGGCTGGGGGGAAAGATTGAGTGTTTTCATATAGGTACTAGGGGCTAGAACGGCCCCTGCATAATCATGCTATTTATAAATGCTGGCAGCAGCTACCTGTTAGGCCCTCGCTGGGAGGCCAGGCTGCCGAGTGGTACCCAGCCTCCGAAACGGCATTAAGTTTGAAAATCTGGTTTTGCCACTTATCGTGTGCCCTACTTTGCCTCTCGTGAGCCTCAGTCTTGCTCTCTCTAAAGTGGGAGAGGTTTCTAACTCACAGGCGGGCTGGGAAGATTAAACAAGGTAGCACAGGACCCCCCATACCGTTAAGCGCTCGCTGTGTCTGCGGGATGCCCAAGCAGTGCCTTCTTGGATTTCTTCCTGTTTCTCCAGGCACCCAAGCTGAGGGGTGTGGGGGGTGAGACAGGGAAAGTCAGCAGAACGATGGGACTTGATCCACACAGCAGTGAACGAAGGGCAGGGAGGTGGTGAAGAGAAAAGCAGTCGCTCCTTAGAGGCATGGAGAGAAGGCATCACCACCTTCCATCCCACCCCACCTTTTAAAGGATGCAATTGCCAAAGCTCTCTGAGATCCTAAATCTCTCCCGGCCATCCTTAACCTTGAGGCCTAGAACCTATTTAATCCCCAAGACAGGCCTGGGCTGTTCCAGTTCTCTATCAATTTTATGTTGCACTTTCAAGCCTGAAAGGTATTATTAAATATTAGGACACTCCATCATCAGCAGGTCCAAGGCTGCCGAGGGCCAGTCCAACTTCTAAAAATGAAGCGCAACATGTCCGTGAGGCTGTTTCACCCTAAACCTGAAAGTGACTCAATTCACCAGGTGTGGCCACCCAGCCCCAGGTTGCCGGCATGGCTTATCTGTCAGGCCATGGACTCGGGGGTAGCCACTGAGCCCGTGTCATGGGCACTTTCTGGCCATGTGGGCCAGCCCCGAAGTGCCCTGCAGCCACCCTCCCCTCCCCTGGCTCCTGAGAGCTTGGCCTCGTCCGTGATGCACGGCCACCACCTCCTCCAGCAAACCCATTTTAGAGGTAGACACTGAGGCCATGAGAGGCAAAGGGAATTGCCCAAAGCCACTAGCAGGGCCCTCCTGCCACCACAGACCGCAAAGCATTTTTCTGGCTCCAAGTGGTGTGTTCACCAAAAAGTACACGAGAGAAGAGGGCAGGAAGGATGAAGTCCTATACCCCCATCCCATCTGAAATCTGTCTCTCTCCACGCCTGGTTTCAGAATGTGCCACTCCTCCTTCCAAAACCTAACCAAGCCCCCACCCCACCCCCACCTTCTTCCTGGAAGGTGCTGTGATCACAGAATGAAAGAAGTTTCTTCTCTGTCATCCATTTCAAACAGATTCTGGGTGGACGGCCAGAAAAGGCCCCAGTGTTTTCAGGAGTGGCCACAGGCAAATGGACCCCTGCCTTGGTTTCTCTTCTGTAAAAAAATGAGGATAGGAGCCTTGCTTTTAGGGCTATCCGTGGAACACAGAAGAGGGTTTGGCACACTTTAAGTGCTCAAACACCAGCTGCCATTTTACCCAACACAAAATACCAAAACTGGACCGGCTGTTCCTTTCCCCCGAGAGCTGCGAGTGGAACCAGGCAGGTTCCCCAGCCCCCAGGACATGCGTACCACTCCCTTCAAGCCCCTCTGCCCTGGACCCGTTCACAACCAAGGGAATCCCTTGAGCAAAGCACACGCTCTAGAAACCTTTTTTTTTTTCTTAAAAAAAAAAAACTTTCATAACAAAGTTTATTACCTAAACTGGTTGTAAAAAATATAAAATAGGATTCTGCACAGCAGAAAAATAAAGCCAGAGACCCTCCCCCAACCCCTGGTTTGTGCAAAGTTACTGGGTATATGTAAACATGAAGAGGTAGGAGGTATAAATTCAGGTCCTGGCCCCAGATAAAGTTAAGCTGCTACAACAACCAGGGGGACCCAGAGGGAGCACCAGGAGGGGGGGCACCCCCCCCAGAGATGGGGAGGGGTCTGCGGCCTCGTCTCCAGCGGAGAGGGGGACGCGCCTCGCCCCCACGCCCCACTCCCTCCAACCCAGGCGGGGAGGGCACCCACGTGGTTCCAGGGAAATTATAATTAATACAAAACAGTACCAAGGCGGCCGAGTTAATGCTGCGTGCGCGGCCGGTCAGATCTGGAAGGGGAAGGAGCTCAAGTAATCGCGGAGGACGGGGTTGAGGGGGATGCGCGCCAGGTTCTCGCGGCCCACGGTGGCCACGATGCGCTGGCGACACAGCTCCTGCAGCGGCCGCACGCGGCGCTGGCGCAGCGGGGCCCCGAGCATGCGGCGCGGCGCCGCCACGTAGTGCTCCAGCAGCTCGAAGAGGCAGTCGAAGCTCTCGCGGCTGCCGTCCAGGTGGAAGCGGCCGGCCTGGAAGTGCACGCGGATGCTTGTGGGGCCCGAGGCCATCTTCACGCTGAGAGCGAAGAAGCAGTTCCGCTGGCGGCTGTCGCGCACCAGGAAGGTGCCCACGGGCTCGGCGCGCAACCGCTCGTGCGCCCCGTGCACGCTCAGGGGCCCCCAGTAGAAGCCGCAGGCGTCGAGGAGCGCGCTGGCCCGGGTGATGCGCCGGTATTCGGCGTGCGAGCGGAACGTGCGGAAGTGCGTGTCGCCGGGGGCCGGGGCCGGGGCCGCCGGGCAGGGCCGCGGGCGCGCGGGGGCCGCGGGCGCCGCCGAGGACGAGAGCGAGGACGAAGACGAGGAAGGCTCTGGCCGCCGTCGGGACTCTGCTGCCGTGGAGATTGCATTGTCGGCTGCCACCTGGTTGTGTGCTACCATCCTACACGCGGGGCCAGCCGGAGGGGTGGGCCATAGCGTCCGGGGGTGCGCTGGGGGGAGACACGGGCGGTGAGCCGAGAGTCGGGGGGGTCCCGGGCAGGTGAGGGAGCCGACCCGAAAGGGCCGAGGGCGCAGGACCTAGTTGGCGCGGCCCCCGGGAGCCTCCGCGGGCTCACCTAGAAAATGGGCCTCCCCGTCCGCGGAGCCCCTCCGGGAGGGTGGGGGCCCGGCCGGGGCGGAGTCCGGCCGCCGGCTCGCTCGGAGTTTGGGTAAGAGGGGGGCGTGGAGAGAGGTGCAGGGAGAAACCTGCCCCGACTCCGGCCACCCGGCCCTCGGCTCGCCGCCCCGCGGCCGCCGCCTGCTGGCCAGGCCGGGGACTGGCGCCTCGTCCGAGCGATTTGGGCAAAGACAGAAAAGCTGCGCTGCGGGCACCCCGCGCGCGGGGGACTGCCAGGGTGGGGCCGCCGGGGGCCAGGGGCGTGGCGGCCGCGACCCTATCACGCAGCCCCCGAGGCCCGCCCGACACTCGGCCGTCCTTTGCTGTCTCCTGTCCTGTCCTCCCCCCTTCCCTCCCGCTTTTTTGCCCGCTCCCTCCCGCTTCTTTGCCCGGTGCTCGGCTCACCTGGCGGCGGGGCGCGGGGCGCCGCGGGCGGGGCGGCTGGGGGCTCCGGGGCGGCTTTCGCGCATGCTCCGGGACCGGGAGCCGTGCAGCTGCCACGGCCGCAGCTCGCTCTGCTCCGGCGCCCGCCCCTGCACCAGTCTTTTAAACTGGCCGGGAGGTGTGGCCCGCCGGCGGTGGCGGTCCCGCCCCCCTCAGGCTCCACCCCCGCGGGCCCCGCCCTTCCGCGCCACTTTCGGTTTCTTTTTCCGCCGTGGCGCGCGGCGCGAGCCGCACGACCTCGACCTTTTCCACACACTTGGGGACCCTTCCCGGGCCACCCCTTCACTGATCCAGCTTCACACTCGCCCTAGGACCCCCCCCATCAAGGGCTCTGGTCCCGCCCCTGGACCCGCTATCACTCGGATGGCCCCTCCGCACCTGGAGCCCCCACCTGTGCCCCCACTACCACCCTAGGTCGCAGATTTCTGCAGCCAAGCCCTTTAGGGTATTCTGGACTGGCCCTGACACATCCGTCTCTGCCGCCCGCCAGGTGCCTTAGCACCGGTCTCTGGTAGATCTCTGTCCTTTGCTCTCCTTGAGTCAGACCCCTCCCCGCGCGAATCTGGGCTCCTGCCTGCAGATCCGGCGTCGGACCTGGCCCCTCGGGGCTGCTCCCCCAGCCGCCTGCCCCCCACCCCCTGCAGCCCCGAACCCTCAGGCAGCTGCCCCTGCACCCCTTCTAGCCTGTCGCTGTCCCTGGTCTTGGCTTGGACTTCCCAGGAAGCGGTGGCCTGACCACAGGCTTCGGAGGAACCCTTCGGAGGCGCGAGAAGGGCGCCTCGACCGCGGATCCGAGTTCCTCGGAAACCGGGCGGGGCCGTCAAGGTCCCGGAGGCAGTCTTGGCTCGCCCTCCCTGCCGGGGAGCAGCTGGAGAAACTGAGGCCCTGGGGGAAGCGCTGTGATCTGCAGCGACTGGCAGATGGGGTGCTCTGGACGAGCGTGCCCTTCTGTCTTATTTTGGGGAGAGGAATGGCTGGGCACCTCCAAACGCACTTTGAAGCCCAACAAAAAGATAGTTCATTGATGTGATGATTCCAAAAACCTACTTTGACTTTTCCTGGCCTGCCCTCCTTTCCCTATAGAGTCCATGTCCACCCCCCCATCCCCCCACGCCACCCCCCTCCGCTGCTGGGTCAAGTGTCCGCCCCACCTGGCACTCATACTCTGGCTTGGGACCATGGGGGTTTGATGGTGCCAGCTATAATTTGTACATTCCTGCATGTGACCCACGACCCTGTCGTGGCAAGGTACGCCTTAGGTGCCTGGCTGGTACGTGTATTTTTGAAGGAAAGAAAGAACAAATAAGGGTTGGGGCTAGTGAGTGGGTAGTCTCCGGGTCACCCAGGGTTACACAGAAGACAGACCAGGCTGGGGGCTCGGCCAGCCTTCTCACACTGGCACACACTGCCCTCTATGGGCTGCTCTCAGGCTGCAGCCCAGGCCTCTGTCTGAAGTCCAGATGGGTGCCAGGTCCTCCTGCCCGCCTCCTTGGCGCTTTCCTTCCCTGGCCCCAGGCTGCCTGTGTTTCCTCTTGAACATAAGGGGGTGGCCCAGAGCCAGCCTTGCTTAGGACCCCATCAGCTCCCTGGATGCGTGTTGGCAGCATCGATGTCGTCGTCCTGGGTTGAGAGTGTGTGTGCGTGTGAGTACGTGCGTGCATTGGTGTGCAGGGCGGTGGGACAGAGGATGGAGAGGCATGCGTGTGCCAGTGGTCAGGGGCTGTGGGCATTCCAGAGCATCTGCGGGTGCTGTGCCCTGTGGTGGGTGATGAATAAAATATAAAGTAGTGGTGAAAAGCCAGACCGTGGACCCAGACTACCTGGATTCCAGTTCAGCCATACACCTCTCTAGCCCTATGACTCTGAGCGTGTAATTAAGCCCCCTCCCTTGGTTTCTTCCTCTGTGATACAGGAAAAAACATCGTGCCTCCTTCCTGGTGGCAGGGATTAACATGAGTGATTATGGGTCAAGTGCTTAGAGCAGCCCCTGGGGAGCGTAAGCGTTCAGCAGGTTACTGCTGTTGCTGTTGTTCCTCTGGGGGCACCTGTGAGTGTGGCCGCGTGTTGGAGCCCGAAACCATGTGGCCTCATCCCTCCGGCCCATTCTAGAATCCCTAACCCCAGGAACACAGGCCGGAGAAGACATGGACCTAGTTTTGTGGGGATAAGCCAGGCCCCTGGATGCCGGCAGTGGGGAAGGGTAGCACCTCCCCCTCACTGGAGCTGGGGGCGGGGGTCCAGGCCCAGGGAAGGCCAGCAGGCTGGGCTGGCTTCTGCAAGATTTGTCTTCCTGCCAGCATGTCTCCTTGGCAGGCCTCTGGTCAGAGGGAAGTCTATAAATAGCTGCTGGTCCATATGCCCCACTAACCCCCGTTGATAGCTTCCATGGCTACATGGGAGAGTCACCCCTTTTCGTGGGGACTGGGGCTGCCTTCTCACAGCTCCCCCCTTGCTGCCACACTCCCATCCATGCCTGTGTGGAGCCCCCTCCTTCATTGCATTTACCGATACCTGTGATATATTGGCCTAACCTGACTGTGTGCTAAATGCTTTATAGTCCTTAGATCATTGGGTTGGTACAACCATCCAATCTGTCCGTTTTACAGATACAGAAACTGAGGCTCAGAAGGGGAGTCACTTGCCTGGGTGCACACAGCTCAGAAGGGAGAGAGCTGAGATTCCTCTCTAGGATATCTGACCTCTAGAGCTTTCGCCCTTGTCCGCTGTGCTGTAAACTCCCTCCCCCCAATTCCTGGTGATCTCAAATCCTGGTGTGTTTGCTAGAAAAAACTGTAGATGCCAAAGAAATCAGAGACTCATTTGTATCCGGAGCCCGCCTCGGGAAGAGTGGGGACAGCTCTGCCGGCTTCCCTCTCATTTACGAGCTCGAGGAGGTTTCCACCTCGCCCTTTGTGGCTCCGAGTCTGTCTTCGAGTGTCCGTGACCTTGCCTGTACAGTGGGCCTGGCCCCCTCCTCCCTGCTGACCAATTCCTGGTTGTGAAAGCCATGGTGAGTCAGGCACAAGTCGCTGAGCACACGTGGGTTCTCCTCACTACCGACAGTGACAGTTATTCTGGCTTCGGTTTCATTTTCTGAAGTCCTGAGTTCAGAATGAAACCACATCCAGACGCCAAAAGGAAAAAGGAAACATGCTGATTGATGAACATCTGCCTCTCCCTGGACAAGTACTAGGCTTGCAGGAAGCCACGGCAAGAGCGGGCTGTGTGCGGACTCCATGCCCGCTGCTTCCCAGCTGTGTGACCTTAGGCAAGCAGCTTGCCCTCTCTGGGCCCCATTTGCCCCATCTGCAAAAAGGTCCCTGGAAGTTTTGTACCTTACCGAGCAGCAGTGCATGCAAAGCCCAAAGCAGAGTGCCAGGCACAGAGCAAGGGCTTAGCACAAGCGACTTGTCACAGGACAGTTGGGACCGCCCTCTGTCCACAGCCAGACATGCAGGTGGTCCTACTCCCCACTGGGCAGCCGAGGAGTGAGCGGCCCAGCCAGCAGCCGTGGGGAATCAAAATCCTGGCGCACAGGGCTCGGTTTTTCAGTTTCTCTGTCCTCCTTTGGCAAAGTTCTGCTGGGAAAAGCCACTCCTGGCCAGGACACGCAATCCTGAAATTGTACACTGTCCCCATGCTCCCCTGTCCTGGCTGCCTCTAACGTGTGGGGCCGCTGAGCTTCCCGTGGGAGTCTGTGCCTCTGGGGAGCCCCGAGCAGTGGGGCTTACAGCGTGGAGTCTGCGGTCAGCGGGCCTGAGTTTAAATATGTCCCTTAACAAGCATGCAGCCTGGGGCAAGCTTCTTAGTTTCTCTGTGCCTCAGTTTTCTCCTCTGCAAGATGGGGGTAATCCCCTATTTCCCTCCTTCAGTATTGATTCAGCAGGGATTTGTCGAGTGCCTACTGTCTGCCAGGCACTGGGAACTCAGGGGTCTTCAAGCATAGAGGAGGCAATGAGTTCACATGATCGTTTCAGATTGTGGTCAGTACTGTAGGGGAGATCAACACGGAGAAAGGGGAGCGACGAGAGGTTTGGGCAGGGGTGAGATCAGGCAGTCAGAAAAAGCCTTTTGGATGGTGGTAGAGTTGAGGTCTTTCTGAAAGCTGGCTGAAGAGGACTCCAGGCAGAGAGAGCAGCTTGTGCAAAGGCCCTGTGGTGGGAATGGCAGGCATGCCTGAGGACCAGAGAGAGGCGTGTAGCACTGGTGTAGAGCAAGGGGGTGAGTGCAGGGGTGAGGCATAGGGGTTGGCGGGGGTCTAGTCCATCGGGCAGGGCCTTGCTGGGAGGTGGGGAGGGCTGGAGACAGTCCTTAAGGCCTCTGGGGAGCCCCGAGGTGGGAAACACTATAGGATTGGGAATGGAAAGAGCCCTCTGGCTGTTGACCTTCCAGACAGCTGGTTCTTGAGCCACAATGACTCATGGTAGAGGCCTTGGGACACACCTCAGTGCTGTCCCAGACCCGCCGGGGTGTCACCACTATCCCCTGAAATGGGTGCAAAGCCAGTTCTGAGGGACAGCTCGCTGCTCCGGGAACCAGGGGAACTTGGAACAGGTGTTTTGGGGAGGCCGAGTCCCGCTCAGAGGCCTCTGTCTGGGGAGGCTGCCTTGTTGTGTGGGGTAGAACCTGAGCCCAGCCCAGCCCGTCCCGTCAGCAGGAATGACTGTGTCCGGGGGAAGGTATGTGCTGCCGGGGACACTTGAGTCTAAGGAGAAAGTTCTCCTTTAGGGCAGAAGAGGCCAAATGGCCAGGAGTGATGACTCCAAAGTGACGATAGATAGGATGGCTCCTCCTGGTCCTGGGGAGACTTGATGAGAACCTTCCAGCAGGCCCATGATCCCCATGTGACAGGTGAAGAAAGAGACGGGTCAGAGATTATGTGCAGTAGAGATTGACCAGCTTCTGGAGGGCAGTGGAGGGGCAGGAAAGAGGATTTCCAAGAGCACTGGTTGTGGAGTCCAGACAGACTTGGTTCCAGGCCCAGCTTCCCCCCACCACCCCGACCAGTGCTATGGCTTCAGGCAAGTGGACTTAATCCAGCGCCCCAACAGCAGTCCCACAAACTCCAAGCATGGCAGACCCAGTACCTTTTCATCAGCAAATCTCTCAGGACCTCGCTCGGAGGCTATTCATTCTATGTTTATACACAATTCTAATAAGCTGATCAGGTTCCCACCCTACCGTACCCCATAGATGGAAAATTAAGTGTGAGCCGTTGACAGTAAGAAACCATGGCAGTTTGACAGAGAGCAGAAAAGCTATGAAACTAGACACACGACATACAGCAGGCTCCGCTGATGAGTCCTCAGCTCAGGGGCCGCTCGCCAACGGCAGGCACCATGATGAGAGCTTGGATCGGTCCCCGTTCTCTGGGTGAGGAGGCGTCTCCTTTCTGGGCACACACAGAACCAGCAGGAGGCTCGGCAGTGGCCCGGGACCTGGGAAGCCCAGCATCTGTTGGCACCGAAGAGGTCCCCGGCCAAGCCGGCTGGACCCTGGGAGCAGGCTCTGGGAGGAGGTGATCCTTGGACCTGAATTGTAAAGAGCAAGTGGGTCTTGGCCAAAGGGCAAGAAGGGAGTGTGCTCTTGGCCGAGCACAGCACAGGCAAAGGCCCGGAGACACACGTTTGAGGACCCAAGCGGCGGGTGGCCGGAGAGGAGGCTGAGGTGAGCAGGAACAGTTTAGAGGCAGAGGTTGGGCTGGGGGAAGTCCATGCATGGGCCTTGGCCTTTCCCTGGCCTTGGCCTTTCCCTACCCCGCAGCGATGAGTCCCTCTGGGGAGCGCCTTCTGGGCCACCTTGCCTGGACCAGCAAGCCCAGACTGCTCTGTGGGCACAGAGTTGATAAACAACATTCCCCTCGCTGTCTGTTTCCGGAGTCAACAAAGCATTGCTGAGCACCTACTAGATTCCTCATGGACGCTCATTCCTTTTTTTTCTCTTTAATTTACTTTTTCATTTCCCCGTATGAAACAATGAAAGCACTTCCCCTCCCCAGATGTAACCGCAGGCACCAGCTTGGCCTCTTTGCTTCCAGATCCTTTCCCATATACTCACATAGTTGCCTTTGCCCCCATAAAAATACAGTGTTGCTCTGGGTAGACTATTTTCCTCTGTAAATGATACATCTTTCTCCATCTTGCTCTTTTCACTGCTGGTGATCTGGATAGAGCGATCAACCCCCACTGTTTTAAAAAACTGGGCGGTATTCCTCACCGACCCCTGTGTGTTCATACAGCCATCCCCTATGGATGGGCACATGGGTTGTTTTCCAATTTTTGGCTCTTGGTGCCAGCGTGTGAGAAACACTTTGTATATTTTTTGTTTTTTTTTAAGAGAAAGAGAGTGCATGCACAAGCATGGGGGTGCCAGGAGGCAGAGGGAGAAAGAGATGGAGAATCCCAAGTGGGCTCCATACTCAGCATGGAACCTGATGCGGGGTTCAATCCTACAACCCCGAGATCATGACCTGAGCAGAAATCGAGAGTTAACCGATGGAGTCACCCAGGCACCCCAACACTCTGCGCACTTTAAATGTTAGTAGACACGTCCTGATTGCCTGCCAGTGTGGCCATGCACGATTACCCCCTCAGCAGCCACGTCAACAGTACCTGCTCACCTGCATCCTCGCCAATACTTGGTGTAGTCCACCTGTTTCCATTTATGCCCGTGCAGTGGGTACATACCTGGAAACTCGCTGTTGCTTTAATGGCTGCTCATTCTTTGATTGAGTCAACAACTGTTCACCGAGCTCCTCCTATGTACCAGCACCCTGCTAAGTTGAGGGGATGGAGCGATCAAGATCAAGGGGCCCCTTGGACCTCTTCACAGAGTGTGAGATGCAAGTAAGGCTCAGAGAGGTTAAGAGACAGGCCTGGGGTCATCCAGCGAGCGGGGGGAGTCAGGGAGCTGGGAGTGGAATCTGGGTCTGTATGGCTAAGGAGTGTGAGCTCTTTTTCCTCCTGAATCATTCCTCAGATGGGCATGGCAACCCAGGATCTCCAGATCTGCTTCCGTCTCCCCCAGGACCGCTGGGTCCCCTTAGGAGAGGCTGTGTCCCGCTATTTCTCAGGCCACACTCCCTGTCCCCCACCCCCCTCCCGATAACCCACCCAAATGACATCTCTCCACCAGAAAGGCAAGGCAGGTTGCCTTCAGAATCTGCACGGCCTTTCGGTGGCTGCATTTAGCATCTGTTTATGTTTCCTGAATTTGGGTTTCCAGCAGACTTGCCCCCAAACTATTGCCTCCCCACCCGAAACCAAGCAAGTGAAAGAATGAATCTGTGGTTTGATGTTTTTCCTCTTGTCATCAAGTGACTGACTACGAGAGGGGGTTGTGTGCCTGTGAGCGCCTGCTGGAGTGTGTTTCAGTGTGGGAGGGGACGTGTGTGAGAGCCCGTGCTTGCATGTGTGTGTGTCTGTCTGTCTGTTTAGGAGTCCACATGTAAACCTAGCTTTCTGTGTCTGAGTGGGCTTGAATGGCGATTTCTTTGTCTATGTGACTGGTGGTTATCTGTGTGTGTTTGTGCAACTTTTTCCTGAGCGTTGGTATCAGGGAGCTGTGGGGTTAAGGATGGGTCCATGCGACCCAGCCTGTCTGCTTCCCAGTTGACTTCCTCTATTACAGAGATCCTATCTCCACAGTAGAAGATCTCCTGCCTTCAGTGATCATATCATCAAAGGACACTGTCCAGGGAATAGGGAGGCCCTTTGATGAGTAGGGCTCAAAGTCCTTGACCTTATCTTCTAACACTTTGTCTCCACCTGCTCCCTTAAAATGTGCTTCCCAGACTCTTTTGCCCTGAGGTGTCAGTGACTATCATGGCATAATCTGGCCAGATTATGCCCTTACTTTATGTATGTATGTATGTATGTATGTATGTATGTTGTTTGTTTATTTTATTTATTATTTTTCATAAGTAGGCTCCACACTGGGCATGGAGCCTACATGGGGCTTGAACTCATTACCCTGAGATCGAGTTGAAATCAGGAGTCAGGTGCTGTTAACCGACTGAGCCACCCAGGTGCCCCTTGGCCTTACATTTTTACTAGGAAACCTGTGGTTTTGGGCAAAGCATGAAGGTCTGACCTCAGACCTGCCCTCCAGCCGACCTTATCGAGCTCTTTCACCTCTGAGTCTCAGCTGCTTTGTCAAGTCAGAGCAGTGTTGCCTCCTGCTTAGGTGTGTGGATGCAGTGGAAACATTTATGTCAAAGCATCTGGCGCCTCATAGGTGCTCCGAACATGGTTATTTCCCCAGCCCGCTTGGGCCCTTCCCCACATCCTCTCAGGTGCGCGGTGCCCACCTGGAACATTTCCCTGCCGTGAGGGGCGGAGAGGGGCCCAGGAAGCGCAGACTGTGCACCAGGCCTTGTGCTGGACGCTCGCGTGTGCATCATCTCAGGGAATCCCCCCTGCCCAGCGACACCTTGGGAGATGAGGGGGGTGCGCACAGAGAGGGAAAATGCCTTGCTAAGGCCACACAGCAGAGCCCTCACAGGAGACCCTGTACTTCTTGCTACCACCTGGGGCACGAGCGTCGGAACTTGGATCCACTCCCCGTAATTGACGTCTGGCAGGATATTAGTCTCAGGTTGATGTATATGTGATGAAAGGACCACCTTCCCCTGAGGCTCCCCCTCTGGTCCCTTTCCCTCCTCTGCAGACACCCCCATCATTTCCACACCCACCCACCTCCCCGTATGTTCCACCCCGTTCTGTTAGCCCAAATGTCAAATGAAACAGAAGGGAGCACCAAGCATCCATGTGCCTGGCGCGGTGCTAGGTTACCCCGTTAGGCAAGACGGGGGTCTCAGGGGGATTTGAGTTCCCCCAGCTGGGAACTTGGGTCTGACCCCAAGAGGCTTCTGGGTTGGAAGGTGATTTACACGGGACCCTAACCATTCCCACCGTCTGGTACTTGATGCCGTATTAATTGCAAAGTGCCTACTAGGCGCAGAGCACCCAGGCTTCATACCACTCACAACCACCACCTCTTTGAGCCCTCCCTCCCAGCCATCCACCAGGAGCACCCATTTTACAGATGAGAAGACTGTGAAGTTCTCTCCTGATTTCAGTGCTCCAGTCCAGGCCACCATCCCCTCTTTGCAAGCCCCACCCTGCCAACGGCTCTTTGTGTCCCTTCTGTGTCCTATAATCTAGTCTCTACACTGCAGCTCACACCATCTTTAAAAGCACACAGAACCCTGTCACTTGCCCCATTTTAAGACCCTCCTGTGACTTCTCGCACCAAATATAATGGCCAAGCTCCCCATGCAAATCCCTGCATGGCCTGGCCCCCACCTGGCACTTCCCCACCTCCTGTCCCACCACCTGCAGATCCTATGCCAGAAACACCTGAAGCTCTTCTCCCTCCTTGGGGCCTTTGCACATGCTCTAGCTTTGAGCCCGGAATGTTCTTCCCTCAGGTCCACAGTTGCTCTGCATTATATGGCTTTGCTCCTTTGATACCACTTAATTGTGACTAGCAGATCTTGGGTTTCCATGCCGTGTGTGCCCTCTGCCTTCCCAGAGCCTAGCACAGCGCCAGAACATACTTGGTCCCTTAGTAAAAGTTTGTTGGAATAAGGGAGGTTCAGGTTCAGAGAGGTTGATCAGCAGCCCAGCATCACAGCAGGGAAATAGGAGCAGGGTTCAAACTCGGGGTAGTCTGGACTTCAAAATGCACATTCCTAGCCCCCCTCCTGTCTACTACATGTGGGTCACTGCATGAACAGGGTGGGGGCCTGTGGGCATCCCGTGTGTATGTGCACACTTGTGTGCACCAAGGTGGGAGCATATAGGGCAAAAGAGGGCTCTGCCCAAGCAGAGGGCTGCCTGGCTGGCTTCGAAGGCTTCTTGGGAATCTCCAGCCCACATTCATTTCTGCTCCTGGGCTGGCACAGCCTCTTCCCTGCTTCCAGCTTCCACGCCAAGGCCCCAAAACATGTGACCCCCTTTAGTGAAATCAAAATGCCCACACAAGGAATAGTCATCCAGTGTACAAGCTTTAATCAAGGTTGCATAGAAATCACTGTAGTACCATGTTCCTGCATATAGGTGGACTTCTTTCTAGCATTCCACGTGAGATGGCGTTTCTTATTTGGGTGAAACCAACACAGGAACAAGCCATGGGGTGCTGTCTCAGTTGTATCTCCGCCCTAAGGGGTGGGAATGCGAAAGGGACCTTTAATAGTGGAATGCTTCACGCACTCACTTCCTTCTTTGCGGTTTGGACTGCTCATTTGTAACTAAATACAGGGTGTGTGGCTAGAGCTTAGAATGTTAAGATCAAAAGGATCATCTGTGAATTCATCCATTTATTCCATTTGTCACCCACCCATTCACAAATTCACCTAGTCCATCCATTTATCCAACATGGCTTCATTTTAAACTATATCCAGGCTGCCCATTCAGTCTGTCCAGACATCTAGGCTTCCATCCATAGGTGCATTCATCCATCCAGTTAACCATCCGGTCAGCTCATCTACCCATTAATCCATCCACTAATCTGATCATCCACCTACCTAGCCAATCATTGTTTAACCAACTCAACCATCAATACTCCTACCTTCAGCTGTCCAAGTATGTCCAACCAATTCAGCTTCTTCTTACCATATCCAAACAATCTGATCACAACTATTGGTTCAACCGACTAATTTGTTACCCTACGAGCATCAATCAGATTTACCCTACCATGCAACATCCATTCCACTTTCCAGTCATTCAGCTGATGTTTCATCCCTCCCTCTCCTCAAGCCTAACCCTGTCACCCATCCCTCTCCCAACCAACCTTTTTAACAAATGACTTACCCATCCAGCGTCTCATCTACCCATCCATGCTTCCATCTAGCTAATCTGCAATCTGTCCATCCTCCCAATCAACCCATCCCAATTTATTGCAAGAACTAGTCCATTGGTGCATCCTCTGTACAACTTCTCCTTCATCCCCCTCGCCTGTGCTTCCTCTGTGGTCACGCAGCCTTCGCCTCACTACCCTGGGGTCCACCTAGGCTGCTCCCCCTCGCCTGGGGGTCGGCCTCGTGGCCCATCCCCGCCTGCTTGAAGGGTACCTGAGCTCCGCCTCTTTGTTTTATACACCTGCTGTCTCCTCTTGACCACCTTCCTCTTGTTCACCTTTCCTTCCAAATTCTTTCTGTTTTTGGGGTAGCTGCAGGAATGGGTGGTGGGCCGTGGGGAACAGTGGTGGGAGTGCATGGTGTGTTTCTGGTGCCTCGGTGGCAGGCTGGGGTGTGAAATCTGGCTCTGGTGGCCAGTGGGGCTCCGGCTCCAGCTCCGGCTCCGGCTCCAGCTCCGGCTCCGGCTGCAGCTCCGGCTGCAGCTCCGGCTGCAGGTGTGGCAGTGGGAGCTGCAGGTGCACGGGCTGCAGGTGTGGCTTTGGGGCCGAGAGTTGCTATGGGGCTGGGTGTGGGTGTTGGGAAGGCTCTGTGTCTTGGTGTCCATGGGAGGCCACACTTGGGGGGCAGAGGCCACCTCCTCCTCCTCTTGCAGCACACCCAGCTTGACAGAGGCCCCGACGGCCCCTAGTTATATAGTTGGGGCTGATTGTGATGGCACAGACCACGTGGGTGTAACAGATGTGGCCAGGCTGGGACAAAGCCCCTGCCCCTGACCGTCACCCCAGGGTGGGGCCGCTTGCAGGGGTACTCTGGGGGAGTCCCATCTGCTGGTTAAAAGTAGGGACCCTTGGGTCAGATGGAGCTGGGCCTGCATCCCAGATCTGCTGCTTCCTTTCCTCTAGTCGCTCACCTGGGCATTGGCCTCTCCACGTCCTGGTTCCCCTCTTTGTACAACGGAGACAATATGAACGCCTCCCTCCTAGGATATCGGATGATTTCAATGAGAGAAGCGATGTCCAGCGGTTGGCTCGGGGCCAGCCCCCAGAAAGAGCTCAGTACCCTTTGTCTAAGCATTCCCAGTGCGTCTCATTTTTCCCCCCACACGGCATGGAAGCTAGGAGCGCCTCTGACCCCGGTGCAGTGGGCCGGCCGGCGGACGTTGAGCAGGTTGGATGAGAGTCCCTGGCAGACTGATGGGTGGTCCTGGGCTCTGCCTGGTGAACTCGCCTCCCCAGCAAGATTTAAAGCCAGGGGATTTAGAGCTGGGTTCAAACCCCAGTTTGCACTGATGTCCATTCTTGGGTAGAGTATTTTGGTTTTCAAGGCTTGGTTTCCTTATCCAACAAAGGGACATCATTCCTTCCTTTGGGGTGTTCTTCTGAGCCCGAGGTGCCCAAGCAAGCCCCAGGACACCCCTGAGAGCCTGCCTTTCTCCTGATTCCCGCCTGCCCACCCTGCTCCCCTCCTTGCTGGTGGAGCCCTGCCATATGATTGGAATCACCCTGGCCCTGCTCAGACCTCCCAGTTCCCAGAGCAGAAAGCCCACACCTGCGTTTGCCCCATCAGAGCTGTCCGGTGCTCCGTCTGCAGCCACCTGCCTCTCCCCACTCCTTGGCTGAAGCCCTTGCAAGGGCTTAGCTCTTGGCCCCTTGGCCTGTACCTCCTATTCTCGCCTGCCATGGGACTCCCTCTCCCTTCCCCCCAGCCAGCCTCTACTTCTCTCCATTGCTCATGCACAACTTTGCACCTTGTTGTGAGGCTTTGCTACAATCTGCTTTTGTTGTAGGTCAGTAATAAGCACTTCCCGTCAGTCACGGTGAACACTACTCTCATTGAGCACTTCCTGTGTGGCTGGCCTCCGGGCCCTACCCTGCCCAGGCAGCTCTGCCCTCAAGCCTCCCCATAACCCTGTGTGGTGGGCTGAATGGTGGCCCCCCAAAGATATGTCCATGTCCTAATCCCTGGACCCTGTCACAGTGAGCGTTTTTGGAAAAAGGATCTTTGCAGATGTAAGTAAATTAAAGATCTCGAGAACATCCTGGATTATCCAGCTGGGCCCCTAAGAAACAAATGCACCCTGGGAAGTAGGTATGATCATTAGATTGTAAAAACGGGAAAGAGGCTCAGACTCTCTGAGTGACCAGTTTTGAATCCAGGTCTGGCCCCTTCTGTTCCCGCCTCCCGGTCACGAAGGGACCCGTGGGGATTACGGAAGGCGCGTGCGGCTCTGTTCCTATGGCTCGGCCTTGTGTGGGCTTGGTGGGGCTGGTTGGGAGATCGCTGCTGGGCCACTCTGTGAAGACCCTTTCTGGGTCTCTGGACCATCTCCCCTCCCCTCCCCCACTTCTCCCCACCCTCTCCCCCCTACCGTCTGCCCCCCACCCTCCCACCACCCCTCCATGGCTGACTCCCCACATCCCCACCCTCGAGTGCATAGTGGGACAGAGACTGTGTTTTAGTGTTCTCAGGGCCCGTCATGCCTGGCTTACAGCAGGGGCTCCATCGATGTTGGCGAATGACTGGGCAGGTAGACAGAAGGACCAAACCAGCCCACCAAGCCACAGCAGGGCCCCTTCCTTCAGGCGACACCCATCCTCCGCCTGCCGAAGGCCTCAGTGGTGGCCTCCCCCTCGAGTAACTCAGGGCCCCTCCTTACCCTCACGTATAGCTCCCAGAGAAACTGAGGTTCCCGTGGAAATACTGTGTCCCCTGCAACCCCTCCCCAGCAGCCCCGATCAGTGCTTGGGGGACCAAGGGAAGGGGGGAGAACACATTTGTCCTTTCTTTTGGGAAGAGGAGGGTCAAAGGAGTCAGGGCAGGATGGGCCACAGATGCATTCCGATGCTTCTCGAAAGCCAGAGTAAGCAGACGCAGGGCCCGGTTCTGGGTCTGGGTTCCCGCTGCCCATTGCTGTGATGAGGGCAATGGCAGCTGGACCCCTTGATAAAGGCAGAAGTGAGCCTCTGGCGGGGGGGGGGGCCTGCTGCACAAGTGGTCACCTTGAGTGTGAGGATAGTAGCAGAGGACTCGAGACCCCTCCCTATGCTCTGAGCCCCAAACCAGGTCTGGAGTGGCAGGTGTAACCACCATGACCCCAGCAGCACTTCCTGTGTGCCAGGCCTCATCCCACCCATCCCCCGCGGTCACTTCTCCCAAACGAATTAACCTGTGGGGTAGCAGGGAGGGGCAGGTTGAGGCTCAGAGACAGACAGTGACTTGCTCAAGGTCACACAGCTAGCAGAAAGAAATTGGAGCCCAGGTCTGCTGAACTCCCAAGCTCCCCGGCCGATGGGGTGCTTCCCCCCTGCATCTGCCCAGACTCAGAGACGAATCTTCCCCCTTTCCCTGAGCCCCACCCCCGACAGCACTGGCTGACCGCCAGCCCGGGCTACCACATTTCCCAGCCCCCCGAAGCAGGGGAGGGTGGCTGAGAATTCATGGGGGTGAGCCTCATGAGAACTTCTGGCTGGACCTCAGGAACAGGGGTCACGGACTCCTGCTCTTCAGTCTCCCTGAAACACACACAAACTCGTGGCACCACAGGAGAGCAGAAGTCCTTGGAGACTTTTTATTGACTCTTTTCTGAACATTCTTCTCGCTGGAACAGTGGCAGGCCCCTCTTCCTGGGCCACCATCATGGGTCAGGCATGTGTCTGCTTGGGCTCAGGGTTCTGCTGGGCCACAGGGTCTTCTTCGGCGCTCTCCTCCTCCTGCCGCTCAGACTCCATCAACAGCAGCTTCCCCTGCACCGGGAGCTCTTCTTCCTCCTCCTCCTCCTCTCCCTCCTCCTCTTCCTCACCCTCGGATGATAAGGAGAAGTTATCCTGACTCACGCAGGCCACGAGCTTCTTCATGGAGGATTCGTGGCCCCGGCTGTGCCCTGTGCCGAGCTTGGCACAACGGGAACCCATTGCCCGCTCTGGCTGCCTCTCCAGACTGGGCAGGAAGGCCACTGGGGGCAAAGTGGAGGGGCTGTGAGGACAGCAGGCAGGGCGCTGACATCACAAAGGGGCCCCTGGAGCCCCCCAGCCCCACCCTTGGATACCTAAGTTCTGGACCAACACCTGACTCAGATCCTGGCCACCAGCAGCTCCCCTAAGTTCCCACCACCTGCAGGCCGGGTCAGAGAATTCCAGGCCGGCCCCCTTGCCTTGCCATGTTACCCCCTCCACCAGGCCTCATTTGTGCTGGCAAAAGGCCCCCTTTTAGCTGGGATGACAGTTGGGGATAGAATTTCCAGAAGCAGGAGAGCCCACAGACTCCTCCCCACATTCCAGAAATACCCAGCCTGAGAGAGAGCTGTTGACAGTATGTGAAGATGGACCAGAATAGTGGCTCCTTTTGGGGGAATTGGCATGAGGGAGGGGCTGGAAATGTCTGGTTTCTTGACCTGGGGCCGGGGAAGGGGGCCGGTGGGGGAGGCCACATGGGTATACTTAAAACTCGTGCTCTATGTATAAGCTATGCTCCTAGAAAACTAAAGAAAACCCTCCCTACTAAGTCTTTCCTGTTTGGGGATCACAGGTCTCTTTACACACGCCCATACCACACAGTTTTCAGCATGGGAGGGGAGGAGTCCTTCCTGAGCACTTAGGATGGAAAATGGATTTCCAGCCAATTTTCTGCCCCCAATCCTCGGTGGCTGTGGTCTGCTGAATAAGGACCCTCCGTGGCTTATCTGAGTGGGCCCTTAATGTGCTCAGAGGTGTCCCTATAAGAGAGGCAGAGGGATTTCACACAGGGAGGGCAGTGTGCTCACGGAAGCAGGGATTAGAACACTAAGAAAACTAGGAGGCGCTTCACTCCAGAGGCAGGAACGGGTTCTGTCCTGGAGCCTCCAGAGGGAGCAGGGCCTTAAAAGTCTGTGGCAATGCAGGGCCTCAGACTGTGCACAAGTCCTCACTCCGCCCCACAAGGGGCTTTGGTTCCCTCCATGCTGGCCTTGTTCTTGCTGGAGCATGCCAGACCTGCTGTCCACCTCGGTCACAAGTCCCACTTTCCCCAGCTACCCAGCACCCCCGAATATTCATTAAGGCAGAATAGCGAGGCCCAGCAGGAAACCCTGAGTCTGGGTGATGGAGGTACCCACAGTGTCACAGGGTGACCCGCCAGCACAGTACGGGATTTAGTTTTATCATATTCATTTACTCTTATATCAGTGCCATTTGCGTAAAGGAGACCCTGACAGCCAAGTGTATTATTATCTCAAGCTTTATTTGGCAGATGACTTTTGCTCATTGTAGTCAAGATGTTGTGGGCTTCGGCATCTGACGTCGGGGGATGTCTATGGTCTCGTGAGGTGGTTCTTTGGTGGGTGACTTTTCCTTAATTCCCATCCAGGGCTGGGATGGGCCCAGGAAGGCTTAGCACCGCCTTCTGTATCTCCTCCTCCTGACCCTTCTGGAGCCTTTTGGGAAAGAGTTCGGGTTACCGGGCCGTGGGGATGGGGCTCGGTGGCGGGGAGAGGGTGTCCCAGGGGGCGGGGTGTGTCCGGGGCAGGGACTGGCCAGACCTCTGTGGTGCCTCCTGTGCCTGCAGGTGCATCTTCGGCGCCGCCTCCTCCGGCAGGAGCGTCGCCGCTTTCTATGGATCCTGTACCGCCTCCTCCGGGAGCAGTGCCTGTGTCTATAGTGATAGCGGTCTCTGTGGGTCCTTCCTTCCACCGGGACATCCTCCTGGTTCACTGTCTGCTCCTGCTCCTGGCCCTCTTGCTGCTGCCCCTGCCCCTGCTGCCCATGGCCCTGCCCCTGCTGTGGACGCTCGCTCGGACTCCTCCCGCGGCAGCGGACCATGGTGCTAGCTGGGCAGGTGGCTTAGGTGGAGTCTGCAGCTGGCCGTGGGGGTGGGGGAGGAGGGCTGAGGCCTGCCCACCTGCTCTTGCTGTTAATGTTGGTCTGGTTTGCTGGCAGCTCTTTGGGGACTTGTATATAAAGGGGGCCCCCCACTATGACTCGGGGGCCCCACCCCACCATTGTCCCCACCCCACCCTGGCCTGGCCAGTCCCCTCACAGCCAGCAGGGTCTGGAAGGGCAAGCCACCCTTGCCTTGTCTAGAAAAATGTGTCGCCGCAAGGACATCTCGTCCATGTCATTTCTGGTGCTTCCTCCCCACTTTGGGGCTGTGCCATGATCTGGGAGTTTATATGGGTTCTCTGCACATCACCGTAGGCCAGGTATTGGTTCAGTGACTTTCCGTACATCAGCTCCTTCTGCAATTCCTCTTTTCCAGAAAACAGGCATACGGAGGTAGCGTGACTTGCTCAAGGTCACTCTGCAAACAAGGAGCCAGGCTAGGTGTCAGTCTGTGCCCAGGGGAGGCTGCCCTCCAAACGTGCCATCGTCATGTCACCTGGGCCTCACTGTCCTTTGATGATCCCATTAAAATCCAGAATCAGAATCAGAGCAACTGAACGAGGCGTCTCCCCCATGGAGGTTACCTTACGTGCGGTAAGTGGGTCCTGTGTGGTCACACAGGGGTCATGAGCCAGAGAACACAGGTGGCGTCAAGGATCTGGGAAAGACAAACCAATTCTACTCCCTCAGAGCCTCCAGAAACACAGCCCTGCCCACACCTTGATTTTTAAATCATTTTGGAATCCTGACCTGCAAAACTAAGAATAAATTTGTGTTTTAAGCATTGAAGTTTGTGGTAATTTGTTAATTCCACCCTAGTATTCATATGCGGTTATTAGTGCCTCAGTCATATGTGGTTATTAGTGCCCTTGAGGATGGCACCTGTTAATATGAAGGCCCAGGGATCAACCCCATCTCCATGGCTAGAGCTTGCTGGCTATGGGACGGGGGGCAGGGGGGTTGTGTGTCCAGCCATCCTGCCATTATCTGAATGGGTCCAGGAAGCCACCTAGTGACTGGGGTCATGCAAGCAGGTTCAGTCCCATTCTGTGTCCTTACCTGAAGAGACAGGGTCATCTCTATTCCTGTCTTGCAAGACTAGTTCGAGGCCTGGATGCTCAATAAATGGGAAGTCATGACTAGGGGCTTTTCTGAGGTGCTAGGTAGCCCTGTCGCTTTAGGGCATTGGGTCACTGAGCTCCTGCTCACTGAGGAGTTGCCCTGGGCTATGCTCTGCCACCATGGGATTGATTGTAATCGACAGACTCTTTGAGGTCTGCTTGGCTCAAAGTGTCCAAGAGTCTCATGAGCCATCTCCACGGCTCCCTGGGATTTTAAACCCTCCACGAATCCCGTGGGAGGAGTGGGCAGGCGAGATGGACAAGTCACCCCATTTCCTCAACCAGGGAGGTTATTTTCAGCTTCGCTCTGCTGCCCCTCACCTGGGGCAAGGCACCATCACTATGGTCCTGTGTCAGTCTGTGCCCATGGGAGGGCTGCCACAGGACCAGCACGGGAAGCAGAGAGAAACCAAAGAAGTGAGATAGAGATAAACCTGGAGCTTATCTGGAGCTGGTAAAAGTTTCCTTGGTTCTCTGGGGGTGGGAAGCCAGCCCTGAGCCCGTTTCTGTAGCCCATGTCAAGCTGCCCCCAGGACCCAGCCTCCCGTGGCCACCAGGTGGGGCTCACAAAGGGGTGGTTGCAGGGGGCATGGGGGTGGGGTGGGAGGCAGATTCCGTTCGGAACGAGATCCACTGACCACTGGCACGCGTGTCGCCTCTTCCCCAAGCCCTCCCCCCCTCCCACCGAGCCCCCTCAAGGCAAAGAGGCGAGAGGAATGATTTTTTCATCATTTATTGACAGGCGGCATTGTTCGTTGACAGGCTCCTGTTCATGTCATTGAACTGGTGGCATGTTCACGAGGCGGCAGGAAGGTCTTGGCGGCTGGTAGTGGTGCAGGCAGGAGTGCGGCGGGCCGGTGTTTTCTGTGCGTTCATCTTCTCCTACACCTCACCGTGGTGTAGCGGCGGTAACACGCTGCAGGGGGACAGGCGGGGACAGGGAGTATCAGCACGGCGGGACCCCTGCCCCCCCAGGTCCTCCCCAGCTCCCCAACCACAGGGTGCCGGCCCCTTCACCTCTCCTTCTCCGCCTCCGACAGCACCGTCTCCTTCGTCGGCGGCATCTCCGTCTCCGGCGGCGGCATCTGCTCCGGCTATGGCTACGGCAGCATCTGTATCTGGCCATGGTGCTGGATGGAACCGGCCCGGATGCTCAGAGCAGGGGACCACCTGGGTTGAGCCAGCCAACCTGTGAGCAGGTGGAACTTCGTGGGCTGTGAGCCCGGGGGCTGACTCCTGGGCCTCTTATAGACATGGGGGGGGCCCCTGGGCATTGTGAGGTCACAGAGGCCTGGACCTCACAGACATCCCCCCCCCCGCCCGCCCACCCTGGCCAGAGCTGCCCTGATCGTGTCCATATATGGGCATGTGGGAGGCCCCTGGTGGGAGCAGGGTGGGGCCATGTGACACCCGCCCCAGGTCACCAGCCCTGGGGAGACAAGAAGGCTTCTCACTCACTCACTCACTCAGTTACTCAATTAAGAAAAAATTATTGAACACCTACTATGGGCCAGATTCTGGGCTAGGCCCTGGCATCCAGGGATAAATAGGCCAACATGTTCTTGCCTAATCAGCTTTATACCCAAACTATGGGAAATATGAACAAAGGAACCACACAGAATAATTGAAATTGTGAAAAATGCTAAGGGCCCCTCAGGGGGTTTTCTGAGGTCTAAGAGCTTGGGGAGGACTTGACCTCCGGGAGGCGCTAGCAAAGCTGCCTAAGGAAGCACTGGTGAAGTGAATTCCTAAGGGATGAGTCAGGGTTGGAGGAGGGAAAAGCATGTTGGGAGAAGGAACAGCGGCAGCAAGGTTCTGAGGCAGCACACAGCACAGGTCCCATTTATATGAAGTGTCCGGAAGACAGATGTCTGTAGACACACCAGTCCACAGGTGGCTGCTCAGGAGCACGGACATGAGGAGTGACTGCCTAGTGGGCACAGGGCTTCCTTCTGGGGCAGTGGGAGTGTGAACTTATTAAATGTCCCTGAATTGTTCATTTTAAAATGGTGCATTTTGTTATGTGAATTTCACCTCAGTTGGAAAAAAAAAAAGTCCCAAGGCTGAGAGGTGCTTGGCACATGTGTGGAATCGAAGGGGGACCCCCCCCGGTAGGGGGACCCCCCCCCAGTGGTCGGGACAGAGAGCACAGGCAAGCTTGGGCAAGATGGGGCCAGCCCACTTGGAGCTTTGTGCAATCCTTCCCATGCCCTGCGTGAGTCTTAGGGATAAAGAAGTAGAAGTTAGAATTAGAGGTGATTAGTTACAACCAAAAACTGAACATAACTGACTTCTGGATGGGAGTTTTAGGTTTGACTTAAGAAGTCAGAGGTGCTTTGGCGGATCGTGTCCTTCTGTTGGGGATACACACGCCCGAGTATTTAGGCATGATGGGCATCATTTTGCCAACCGCTGTCAAGCGATTCAGAAAAGGGACAGTAACCATAAGCACGTATCTACATAGGGAAAGCGGGGGAGGGAGGGCAGAAGGAGAGGGGCAAAGTGGAGTAAACGGAATAGAATGTTAACACTAGACCAGCCTGGGTGAATGGGAGTTCTTTGTGTGGTTTTTGCAACTTTTCTGTAACTTTGAAAGTATTTCAAAATAAATTATTAAAACTATTAAAAGAAAAAAGAAAAGAAGTTAGGAAGACGGTCTTCCAAGGCTGGGGTAGGGGCTCCACCCTTCTGAAGGGCCTGGCTTCAGCAAGTGCTTTCCCTTCTCAAGGTTGTCTTTTAGTCCAAAATCAGGGCTGCCATAGACAGTCGTGCAGTTCGTGTACTGCTCAAAGCTCCCAGCCAAGGTATTGAGTGGGAACTGAAACCCAGCCTGTGCTCTGCTTGCCAAGCCAGGCCCAGCACCCACAGGCAGGCTTCTGCCCACAGGAGCTGTTTTCTAATTGACTGCTCACAGTGGAAGTCCTTTTCTAATTCTAACAAAGGCACACTAAAGGCTAGCCTCAGCCCAGCTGGAAATTCAACCCTGTCTACTGTCCAAGCAGGATGGAAGAAGAGGAGGGGGTGGGGTGCAAAAGGAGTCATTATCCTGTAAAGAGCTTTCCCAGACACCCCACCCAGCAACTTCCCTTCTGATCATTTGCCTTACTTCAAGAGCACTCTGCCCTTTGGGATAAAGCTGGGCTCTCCAGAGGAAGAAAGGGGCCAGTGAACAGTTAGTGCTTTTTGCCCGAGGGGATGCAGCCAGAAGCTTCCAGAACCCTACTCCCCAACCCACAGCAAGGTGGGAAAACCATGACCTTGAAGCGCAAGTCCACAGAGTTACTCAGAGTTACTCACCTGGCATATAGACTCAGCAGTACCTTTTCATTTATTGATTTGTGTGTAGATCCAATTTTGTAACTCTTAACTACTTTTTAAAGCTAACCCACATGGTCCCAGAGGAGCCCCCGGTGAGATGGCGGGTTGGTATAGACTGTTTTACAGTTGAGAAATTTGAGACATACAGGCTGGAATGGCTCATTCATTGGGGTTTTTATTGACCACCTACTGTGTGCCAGGCACAATTCTAGACAGTGGGAATACAGCAGGGGCAAGAGAGATGGGAGTTCTTGCCCCCAAGAAGCGTACATTCTGGGTGGGGACAGACAGCATGCAAGTGAATAAGTAAACAAACCAAAGACTGTGAGGTTGATTACAAATACACCCAGAAATGGCGAGCAGAGTGGCTCGCAGGAAAAACTCAGGAACAAGGACGTCAGAGAAGGGCCACTCCGAGGAGCCAAGGCTTGACAAGTGGGGGTGGTCCACTGGTGTGAAGACTTGGCAGGGGGAGAGGAAAAGCTTGGAACCCAAAGAAGACCTTCCAGTTTAGCAGAGGAGACGTGCATTAAATCTAATCCCTACAGAAATAAGCCCTGGGAAGGAGAGGGGCCATTGGCCCTAGTTTGGAGTCTGAAATTTTGGAGTTTGTTAGAGCAGCTGGATGTTACCCTGAACAAAGTAGCACTTGCCCCTAACTGATACTTACGGTGTTCTTTGTCTCCAAGTGGAATGTAAGATCTGTGAGCTCAGGAGCCGGCTCTCGTTCACCGTAGCAAGTCCTCCTATGGACAGTAACCAGTACATAAAAGGAACCCTACTATTTGTTGCATGAAGACATGAAAGATACATGGATGCTTTTAGGGTAACCCTCTTTTATTGTCATTTTCCAACCATGAAATGATGGTACCGTAGTATGATTTTTGAAATGTCCCGCACCCTCTCCCCACCTGCTGCCCCAGGTCTGCTGGGTGTGGATGGCCCCAGAAACACAGCGCTGATCGCCAAGCCTCCTGCCATCTCAAACAGTGCTGAATCCAGAGGGACTTCTGGGTGGTGTCCCATCCCTCCCCTGCCCCTGTGATGTCACAATGGTCACCCACAGCTGCCTGGATCAAGGGCAGACCCCGCTGCCTTTGAGCATTGTGGAGCCAGGCAATTCTTTTTCTTTCTTTTTTTTTTAAGATTTTATTTATTTGAGAGAGAGCACGAGTCGGGGGGAGGAGCAGAGGGAGAAGGAGAAGCAGGCTTCCCACTGGGCAGGGAGCCCAATGTGGGGCTCAATCCCAGGACCCCGAGATCATGACCTGAGCCAAAGGCAGCCACTTAACTGACTGAGCCGCCCAGGCGCCCCAAACCAGGCAATTCTGAGGACAATCAGGGTAATTTGGCAGTACGGTGCCCTGGCACGCACTGTTCTGTGTCCGGGGATCTGTCCTGCAGAAATTCTCACACGTGCTCATAAAGGTACGGATGGCCGGGAGAACATTGGCAACGACCTCAAGTCTGTCTTAAGGAAATGATCGTTGAGCTGCTCTGTCCGTCTTGTGGAGCAGTCCCCAGCCATCCAGAAGAGTACTGTGGAGGGGTGACCTTGATGCAGAAAGAAGTCCAGTGTATCCGCAGTGACCACGTTACGTAAATGGAGAGTGTCATCTCTTGTCCGTAAAAAATGTAAAAATAAGTGATTGCACAGGCTTAGGGGAAAGTCCAGAATTTAATACGTTGACTTAGCAGTGGGGAGTGGAATCATGGTTAAGCTTCGCTTTCTATTGTATTCATTTTGTATGGTTCAGAATTTTTAAACCTCAGGGCCAAGGCATTGCCAAATGCTGAATGTGTTATTTCCATGATCAGAGAAAAAAAAAAAATGGGAAAGAATACCCATTACTGTATGAGCTGAGCAATTGCTATGTGCCATGATCCCATTTAGCTGTGAGCTTATTGTTTTTTCTTGAATATGCTTTTTCTTTTGGGGAAAGTTTGGAAAGTCAGTTACTTTTCCCATATACCTCTCACCCAATTTCCCCCCCTGTTGGCATTGATTGATATTGATGTGATATGTCACCTGGCACGTTGGTCACAACTACGAAAGCAACATGGTATTAACCCACTCCAGGATCTTACTGGGATTTCACCAATTATCCCACTAATGCCCATTTTCATTCCACGATCCAATTCAGGGGATCACATCCGGTTTTGCTTATTAACATCTTCTATTGGGATGGTGCATTTGTCACAATTAGTGAACTAATTCTGATGCATTGTTAACTAAAGTCTCTACTTTAGTATTCAGATTCCCTTAGTTTTTCCTTCATGCCCTTCTTTTTGTCGCCGTAGTCCCTTGGGGATCCCGCACCTCCTTGGGCTCCTCTGGGCTGTGACCGTTTCTTAGACTTTTCCTCGTCTTTGATGACCTTCGCGGTTTTGAGGAGTACTGGTCAGATAATCTGTAGACTGTTCCTCAATGAGGATTTGTCTGATGTTTTTCTAATGAGACTGGGGGCTATGTGTTTGAGGAAAAAAGACCACGAAAGGAAAGGGCCGTTGTCTACCTATCAAGGGCATGTGCTCTCACGAGGACTTGTCACTGTTGTGGGCATTGACCTTGGTTGCCTGGCTGAGAGGTATTCAGCAGGTTTCTCCACTGTAGTGTTACTCTTTTCCTTCCCCCGTCTTCTACAGTATTCTTTGGAAGGAAGTCACTCTGCCCAGCCCACACTTATGGGATGGGAGGAGATGCCCCACCTCCTGGGGGCAGAGGATGCACATAGTTGGAATGAAGGCTATGTCTTCACACAGCAGAAACAGCAAGGGAGCTGGGGTGGGGGCTCTTTTTATAAGGGCACTGATCCCATTCATAGGGGCTCCACCCTCATGACCTAGTCACGAGCCAAAGGCCCCACCTTCTAACACCATCACATTGGGGGTTAGGTTTCAGTGCATGAATTGGGGTGGGGGACACAAACAGTCTGTTACAAATAAAGCTGCTTTGTACATTCATGTATAAGGCCTTGCGTGGACATATGTTCATTTTATACCTGGGAGTCTGTATCCTTTGACCCCTTTCCCCCATTCCCCCTGCCACCGATCTGTTCTCTGTATCTATGAGCTGGTCTTTTTGTTTTTTTCCAGATTTCACCTACCAGTGGGACCATATGGCATTTGTCTTTCTCTGACTTATTTTACTTAGCATAATGCCCTCAGGGTCCATCTGTGTTGTCACAAGTGGCAAGATTTCATTCTTTTTTTATGGCTGAATAGTATTCTGTTGTATATGTGTACATCGCATCCTCTTTATCCACTTACTGATGGATTACATTGTTTCCATGTCTTGGCTGCTGTAAATGCTGCAGTAAACCTGAGGGAACAGAGATCTTTTCAAATGAGTGTTTTCATTTTCCCCCGATAAATACCCAGGAGTGGGATTGCTGGATTCTTGTGGTGGCTCTAGTTTTGATTTTCTGAAGACCCTCCATACTGTTGTCCACAGAGGCTGCACCAGCTTGAGTTCCCACCAGCAGTGCCCCAGGGCTCCCTTTCTCCACGTGCTCGCCAGCACTTGTTATCTCTTGTCTGTTTGATATGATACTAGCCGTTCTGACAGGTGTGAGGTGGTATCTCACTCTAGTTTTGATCTGCATTTTTCCCTGATGATGAGTCAACGTGGAATATCTTTCATGTGTCTCTTGGCCATCTGGATGTCTTCTTTGGAGAAATGTCTGTTCCCATCTTCTTTGGGGCAGGAGATCTGATTAGACATTTATCTGTTCTTTTTAAAGGTAATCAACTTCATGTGCATCTGTGTGCGTGCGTGCGTGCATGTGTGTGTGTGCAAAGGTCTAGAAGGGTCCAGCAAAATGTTTGGCTGGCTGTCCTGGAGCAGGGCTGGTGGAGGGGACCACCTCGGTTCACCCCACCTCCATCTTAGTGGCATGCATTCATGTCAATAAGCTCGCCCTTCTTAAGTAACAAAAATCATCTTCTTTGTCTCTACCCTTCAAGGTTCTCCTGGCTGGTTTAAATTGACATGAGACAGAGTCATAGAAGAAAATCAAATGTAATTACAGATATGTAGGGGCCCCCTAAGGATAGGAGACCCACGAGCAGTCAGGCAGTTGAGGCTTCGATGGCATCAGAGCTGAGGAGAAGGGGGTAGGGGTCTGGGCCTTCCAACGGAAGGAAGACAATTCACAGGAAGATGAAAAAGAGTAAATGTTTGGTAAGTAAATATTTGCCGGGCCACTCAGAAGCAGTGGGACACAGAGAGGAATTTTAACCAACAGACTTTGGGGGCGCCTGAGTGGCTCAGTTTGCTAAGCCTCCAACTCTTCTTCTTTTTTTAACTTTTTTTTTTTAAAGATTTTATTTATTTGACAGAGAGAGAGAGAGTGCGAGCACAAGCAGGGGGAGGGGCAGAGGGAGAGGGAGAAGCAGGCTCCCCGCTGAGCAAGGAGCTCAGTGCTGGACTCAATCCCAGGACCCTGCGATCATGACCTGAGCCAAAGGCAGATGCTTAACCTACTGAGCCACCCAGGCGCCCCAAGCCTCTGACTCTTGATTTCAGCTCAGGTCATGATCTCAGGTTGTTAGATCAAGTCCCACATTGAGCTCCGTGCTGGGCGTGGAGCCTGCTTGGGATTCTCTGTCTCCCTCTCCCTCTGCCCTTCTCCCTGCTCTCTCACCTGTACTCTCTCTCTCTCTCAAGTAAGTAAGTAAGTAAGTAAGTAAGTAAATAAATAAATAAATAAATAAATAAAACTTTGTCTTTAACCAACAGACCTGGCCAGCTTCCTCCCTGTCTACCGCACCTAGTTCGTATTATGTTGTAGTTATCCGTGGGGACAGCTCCCTTCCCACAGCCGGCCCTCTGTCTAAATTCTTTCAGACAGTTAGGCGGAAGGTCAGAGTTTCTTCCTGAGCCTTCTGTTTCTTAAAAATCATGAGCCTAAGCTAATCCACATGCCCAAGAGACACAGTTTGGGGTGGCAAACATGGCTCCCCTATGGTCAGTCCCACCTTTGAAATGTCTCCAAGAAGTTTCACCACCCAGCAGTTGAGTTGGTAGGTAATAGTATCTCATTGAACCAGTCTCGGTGCTGACTTTGGTCCGTTCACACTCTGTTCAGGAGGCAGTGTGGCAAAGTGAGGCCTGCGGGGCAAGTCATCAGATGTGAAATGAGAGGCATTCCTATGGAAACAAAAGAAAAACTGTGGTTAGTTAATGATTGGCACAAACTAGAAACCTAGTTTCTAAGTGCTGAAGGCAGCCGGTTGAGATGTTTAGACGTCCAACTCGAAGTATCTTTAGAGGGGGTGAAGGCAGGCGGTAGTAATCTGATAGACTTTCCTCGTCTGCCATTTGAATATATCTGCTGATCTTTCTGGGGGCCGCACCACAAATGGCACAGAGATGATGCAGACATGAGCTGGTGTGGTGTTTTCCCTCAAATTTATATCAAGTCGTTCGTTCTCTCTAGGGCTTCAGGAAAAAGGGCAATTTAATTCTCAGTGATCCAACTCAGAAAGGTAGGAGAAAAATTGAAAATGTTAGTTTGGAAAGTTTTCACCAGCCACTAGAAGACACTAGAAGAATTCAGAATCTAGTCCAGTTTACAACGAACAGTATTAGAATCTAATATCCATATATTTTCTCTCTACAGTCACCCTCATTTTTACCAAAGATAGCTAAATTAACACTAATTTGTTTGCAAAATAAGTCATTTCAATAAACACGGAGTGGTTATTTGCCTAAGTTCAGCAAGAATAGCAATTGATCGTGTAGGATCTTTTAAATCTGCTTTGCTGGAACTTTCTGTAAGGAATCTCAGATTGAACTTCTAAGAACCTCTTGGGGCCAGAAGCCAAGCCAAGTACTTACCATCATACTTCACCTTCAGTACCTATAGATTTGGGTTAATTCCTCCGTTGTTGAGGTCTCCAAAACATCCTGAGGTTCCCACACCTGCCAGGAAGTGACATTCTTTACTCACGCCCCACGTCTGCTGGGAACTCTGTAAGCAAAGTGCCAGACTGATATTTTCCAAGGGGCTTGATTCGCCCCATAAAGTCAGCCTTTAGTTCCTTAAAGCTGTCTGATCATGCACATCCCTCGAGTCTATGCACGTCCCTCTCCAATATGGGATTCAAGTCAAAGCCTTGGAACCAGTGTTTCCAGTGGTGTCCTGTTACAAGGGAAACAGATTCTTATCAAACTTATGCAAATAAATATATGGCCTGAAAATATGAGAATACTCACCAAGAGTTCCCAAATTCTAGGGAGAGAAGGATAAATGTTTCAGTTCTGTGTACAAAAGTGTAATCACCTCACATTGTTCTAAGTCCTAGTTAGCTTAAGAGGAAAGATCTCCTTATAATCCGGAAATCGAGAGATCAGAGAACCAGCAATATTTCAAACAAAAGTCATAAAAATTATAATCATCTTCCTGAGTTTATTGAGTCCCACGTAATTAATTCTTGTGCTTGGAAGCCAGTTCTCCTGTTCATACTGGGAATGTTTACTGAGTTCGGTAAAGTTATCAGAAACCCGTATTCTAGAGTTACCGAGTTCTTCAAGTTATCAGAAACCCATATTCTAGAGTCCTTCTCACAAATCTCCTTGAGGATGAAACATTTTTGCAGAAACACTTTTGTAAAAGCACCTGAGCGGAAGAATTACTGTCCGTAAATGACGAAAGACTTAAAACAGCATGGGTGAAGGTCTGCTCATTACAGTGCAGTTGACAAGGAACTTGGGTTATTTCTGTGATGTACAATGTTTTGAGATAACAGCTAGAATTATGACTGACAACGTTACAGGAAGCATATCAGAATTCTTAGGAATTTTATGCAATTTCCAGAACACTTATATTAATAATACGTACCCTCACAACATAATCTAAGAAGGTTTATCATTGCTTAGTTGACAGGGTTTCCCATGTGATTTAACATATCAAGTAAGCCCAATTAATTTAATATCTCTCCTTTATAAGGAGAGGGAATGAATCTTTTGCACTTTTCCAGGGACAGTCTGAAAAATCTCAGAGTTATTTTGAGGTCAAAACAACTTCATTTAGAATTTGATTTGGGGGAAGTTTGTCCAAAATATCAAGACAGTTATAAACTACTTGTCAAATAGTCTCCTCGGTCACTATGAAACAATATTTAATTATCCCCTTAGCCAGGGCAACAAAGACTTTGCAGGCAAACAGTTAAATGGCTGTCAAAAGGAGAATCTTGGCTCTTTTATCATTGGGAAGATTCTGTTTTTCTTAAGTCAGCAAACACCTGTTTAAGACAATGTAGCACAGGACTTTTTTTGATAAAACACACTTTCTGTTTTCTAGGCAGATTAAGGGCAAAGAAAAATGCCTTCATAATCCTTTATTATCAAGAGCAGACCACCAGCCCAAGAAAACTTTGTCCTTTTAACACAGAGAAAAACCAAATTTTACTTATGTACCCACTTAATTTTGATAGGAGAACCATTTACTTAATCACATTTATTCTAATCTTAGCCAGTACATACATAAAATTTTTTTCCCAATGATTTCTTTTCCATAAACCTTCAACAACTTCCCTTTTTGACATCCAGATTTGGTCATTTCCTCTTTCTCATAAACAGTTCTACGTTAGAACACATTTACTTTTTTTTTTTTTTAAAGATTTTATTTTTAAGTAATCTCTACACCCAACTTGGACTTGAACCCCCAACCCCGAGATCAAGAGTCACATGCTCTACTGACTGAGCCAGCCAGGTGCCCCAAATTTCCTTTCTTTTCCCTTCACAGAAACATCTCCTTCACCTCATACCTTTTCTTATCCAAAATATGTCCTACTTTCCTTGTGTACAGAGATGTTTCCCTTATCATATCTAGTAGCTTCAATCACATCTATCAGAATTCTTAACTCTTAGAAACTTTAATTTCTCGGGAAAATGAAGTAGTAAGCATTTGTGAATTCTTATGCCAGCATTCTTTGGATTGGCAAATTCATGAATACATTTCATAATTTCTAGAAACACATGGTTCTTCAGTAGTCTTTCAACATGACAGACGTGTTTACCCACAGACCCAGATATATTTAGTTTTTCTATAATTGTGTTTTAAAAAAAAGAAACTAGAATTCAGCTGAGTAAATTCTGAAGATCTAATTGGCAAGACTCATGAACCAAGTGGCATCCCATCTAGCAAAGAGAAGAGAACTTTGAGGAGCTGTATAAAGTGAAAGGTTTTTATAGGCAGAGGGGCAGTAATTAATGTTTCATTTTTTTAAAAAGTTTACTTTTAAGTAATCTCTACACCAACATGGGGCTCGAACCAACAACCTTGAGATCAAGAGTTGCACACTCTACCGACTGAGCCAGCCAGACACCCCCTTAATGTTCCATTTTTAAAATCTTATTTGGAAGTGATCTAGATACTTAAATTTAACTTAACTCATCATTGAATTCAACCTACAAAACTTTAAAATTTGAGGTTACCAAAAGATTTTGGAAGCCATTGGGTAGGGGCAAGAGAATCTTAAGGAGGCTCTCTGCCCAGCGTGGAGCCCCCATACCAGGCTCAATCTCACAACCCTGAGATTGTGACCTGAGCTGAAATAAAGAGTCAGATGCTTAAGCTACCAAGCCACCCAGGCACGCCAAAAGCCATTTTTAAGTACACATCCCATAAAGTATAACTTTTGCCAAAAAGTTCATCTAAAAAGTCTTATCCCACTTACATCTGTGTAAATCATCTGCTCTGAACAATCACGTTTAGATTACCCACGAAAACTTCATGACACTTGAGACAAAATCAACCAACATCATTATCGTTTGCTGACAAATTTTGCAACAGACACAACATAAACTTATTTGATTAGCAAACCCAGGTAAAGTGCAACATTGTATATGTCTGCATTGTACTCATTGTTGATAGCTCTAAGGCATGTCTGTATTCCTGAGACCAGCAAAATTAAACCAGGTTTTATTTACCAAAAATTATCCTAGATTACATGAACTTGAAAACCAGTTAGGTTAGTTTCTATTATATTTCTGGGATTTAGAAATGCTTCCTTATAAGTGTTTAATTTGTAGGCAGTTAAATAAAGCACTTATACAAGTTAATTTTGGCAATACCGTCTGGAGATGGAAAAATAACAGATCTATAATGTAGCTACAGAGACCTACGTATAGACAGTGATCTTGTAGCTTCCATAAAACAATCAGAAACTCACTAGTTTGTACATAGAAGTTGGGATAAACCAAGTTTACTCACTCAGACAGCTGAAGTCTTTCACTATTTGTGGAGAAGACTTTTAAGATTTGTGTTGTCCCTGAAAGTAAATCTTAAGGAGGCTGTGGTCTAGAGTCGGAGCAAGAGAACCCTTCTCACAGTTTGTATTTTTAAAAGGCCTCTTTTTAGAAATGTTTTTCCTTTCGTCTTAGGTGAGTGTGAGCATTGTTTTAGATACCTCTTGGAGCGTTCATAATTCAAAGACATGGTAAGATTTATATCTTCAAGTGACAGATACAGAATGCAAGTTTCTCCAAGAAGGACTTTGGTTTCCCAAGGCCAATAATTAACAAGACTTTTGAGATAAATAGGGCAGGTTTTAGGATTGGTAAAAAGGAACAGATGAACTTTAGATTAAGCCTTGGGTCTCTGAGCCAAACTAATACGGAAGAGGGTGTGCGCCTGGGTTGGGGACTGTGTGGTGTCATTTTGCAGAGTACCTCGTTTGCTCAGAAATTTTCTTGAGGTTGGCAGGTGACTTAGTATCAACGCAATCTGTTCCTTGCCAGGTTATCCCAACATGGGAGTCTTTGAATTAGGTGGGAAGCACTCTTTTTTTTTTTTTTAAAGGTTTTATTTATTTGGGAGAGAGAGAATGAGAGAGAGAAAGAGCATGAGGGGGGGAGGGTCAGAGGGAGAAGCAGACTCCCTGCTGAGCAGGGAGCCCCATGCGGGACTCGATCCTGGGACTCCAGGATCATGACCTGAGCCAAAGGCAGTTGCCCAACCAACTGAGCCACCCAGGCGCCCTGCTGGGAAGCACTCTAACAGCACTTAAGTGCTCGACCCGTGCCCACCAATTCTGTAGCTTTGGCTTCCAAGGTGTCTTAGCAACGGCCTCTACCTGATGTGCACAGTAACTCACAGACACCAGTAGGGTTGGGACCGTGAACTCTCCATTCTGTGACGTTAGGCAAACACCAGGCTTACAGGGCTTATGCCTGTGCTCTACCCTCTGGTCTTTCTTCCTATGACGAATGACACAACAGACAGGGACAAAGGAAAACAGTGACCATCCTTGGGAGGAAAGGGGTTGATAAAAACCAAGAGTACTCATGATGAATTTTGACCAAAGTCAGTATACCCTATGAACTAGTTCCACAGATACTCTCTTCTGCTAATCTAAATTCAGATAAAGAAAAGGACTCTCGGGCGCCTGGGTGGCTCAGTTGGTTAAGCAACTGCCTTTGGCTCAGGTCATGATCCTGGAGTCCCGGGATCGAGTCCCGCATCGGGCTCCCTGCTCAGCGAGGAGCCTGCTTCTCCCTCTGACCTTCCCCCCTCTCATGTACTCTCTCATTCTCACTCTCTCAAATGAATATATAAATCTTTAAAAAAAAAAGAAAAGGACTCTCACCACTTCAGCTTCCATTAGACCCAGCAGGCAGAGATCCAGGGGACCAATGTGGTCAGGATTCTCACCTTCTGCCAGCTTTTGTCAGAAGTCCTGGATTCTCTCAGTGGGGGCAGTCCCTGGACCAGCAGTGTCCAGCTAGTTACATGTTTATCCTGCCACCTACACCAGCTGTTGGGAGGGAAAAAATTTTACACTTTCTTTCAAGGTTCTTTTGGCTGGTATAAGAATTAAATGGACATGAGACAGAGTAACAGGAGAAAATCAAATTTAATTACATATGTGAAGGGGGCCCCATAGGAATAGCAGTCAGGCAGGCATTTGAGGCCATCCAGAGCTGAGGAGAAGGGGGTAGGGGTCTGGGACTTCAAAGAGAAGGAAGACAATTCACAGGGAGATGAAAAAGAGTAAATATTTGGTAAGCAAATGTTTGGTGGGCCACTCAGAAGCAGTGGGACAAAGAGAGGAATTTTGACCGAGAGACTTTGCCAGCTTCCACCCTGTCTTCTGCACCTTGTTCTCATTATACTGTGGTTATCTGTGGGGACAGCTCATTTCCTGCAGCAGGTCCTCTGTCTAAATTCTTTCAGGCAGGGGGCACCTGGGTGGCTTGGTTAAGCTGCCGACTTTTGGGTTTTGACTCAGATCGTGATCTTGTGGTCATGAGATCGAACCCCTTTTCAGGCTCAGCACAGTCTACTTCAGATTCTCTCTCCCTCTCCCTCCAGCTTGCGTGCGCTCTCTCTCTCAAAAAAACAAATCAACTATTTAAAATAATAAATAAATAGATAAATTCTTTCCAGCACTTAGGGGGAAGGTCAGAGGTTTCCTGAGTCTTCTGTTTCTTAACATTAATCAGCCTAAACATTCACATGCCCAAGAGACACATTTTGGGGTGGCAAAATTTGCTTCCCTACAGGACAGAAAGCTCCCACATACCCCCTTTACCCACTCTGCCTCAGTTTCCCCTATAATTAACATCTGTCATTGGTGTGGTACATTTGTTAAAAATTGAGACATTATTTATTAGCTAAAGTCCATGGTGTACATGAGGGTTCACTCTTGGTTGTGTGCATTCCATGGGTTTGGACACATGCATGATGACATATGTCCATCATTACAGTAGCACACAGACTAGTTTCACTGCCCTAAAACTCCCCTGTGCTCTGCCTATTCCTCTTTCCCTCTTCTCTTCAACCCTGGCAACCGCTGATCTCTTCACCATCTCCATGGTTTTGTCTTTTCCAGAATATTTTATAAAGAATGCATAGACTCAGTTTTGCAAATATATTCACCAAATATTCAGAGTAGATGTGGGGTTGAAACGAGGAGCTCTCACTCTGTCCCTTGCACACACCTGACTTCACCACCTTCACTCTGCATGCTGCAGAAAGCCAGGATCCTGAGAGCCACCTGGCTGGTCAAGGTGTTCTAGCCTCCAGGCCTCCAGGCTTTTGCACTGGCTGTTCCTTCTCTCTGGAACACTCTGCTCCATAGCTTTACCTGGCTGGCTGCTTCTTGTCCCTTAGGTCTTTGGCTCTTCAGAGAGGTGCTCCCTGGCCTCCCTATCTGATATTTTTCCTCCTCCTAATCTTTATCATATCCCCCATGTTTATTTGTCATAGCCATGATCAGGAGCTGAAATTATCTTTAGGTGTTTACTGTTTACCCCTAGGCCTCGTTTGTCTTGTTCCCTGCCACATTCCCAGGGCCCAGGGCCTACCAAATGCTAATTGAATGAGTGCTCTTTGTCCCCTGCGTTGCTTTCTATGGTTGTAAGTTGCTGAGCCCTCTCCCAGCAAATACTCCTTACAGGACCATCAAAGATTCTCCCTCTCAGTTCTTTGGGGGCCAAAGACAAACTTTTGAAGAATTGGAAGAAAACCATGACCCTTGCCCTCAGCACTCAATAGTTTGCATACACATATTCAAGGTTGTCTCAGGTCTTCTGCTACACAGCCCTGCAGGTCCAGGTAAGAAAGAATTCTGGAAAAGTCAGGTCAACAGACATGCTAGGTGTCCAGCATGGGTGAGCATACAGAGAGCCATGTCCTCTGCTCAAACACACTATCTGTGATAGTACCCCAGTGCTCTCCTCCAAGGGGATATGACATCAGGGTCACACATTAGGCTCTGGGCTTGGTGGGGGAGGGGGAAAGCTGCAGCTACTTGTAAGCTTCATGGAAGTGTAGGCCTCTGAGTGGGGTTTTGAGGGGTGAATAGAAGTTTCACAAATCCAGTGACGGAGAGAAGGACATTTATTAGGTGCTAAATATATTGTTCATAAAAGCCTTACTCTAAATGAAAAGGAGTTTGGGGGTTTGGTGGTCTGTCTCCTTTGTCAGAGTGCCCAAACATGATTGCTGAGAAACTCCAACAGAACCACATAGCAGATGAGTCACTTGGGACCAAATAATTTCAAAAAGCAAAATGAGAAAAGCCTCTGGCGGGGGTGGGGAGGGGGTGGCGGCAGAAAGCTGTTTAATGTGGATCACAGGTCATTTTGTAGGTTTGCTGTGATGTGGATTGGGCCTCCTCGAGAAGTCATGCTAGGGCCCCTGAGGCCTTAAAACATCTCCGCACAGCCAGGGAGGAACACCAACGGGCAGTCTCTTACAAAGTTAAACACACACCTCTCCTCCGACCTGGCGGTCCCAGTCCTAGGTATTTACGCAAGAGAAAATAAAGCATATGCCCACACAAAGACTTGGACACGAACGTTCCTAATAGTTCCTATAATTCCTAATAGCCCCAAACTGGAAACATCCCAGATATCCATCAACAGGAGATTAGATAAACAATTGAGGTACATTCACGCAATAGGATGAGGCTTAGCAGTAAAACCAAGTAAACTATGGAGGGGCGCCTGGGTGGCTCAGTCGGTTAAGTGTCCAAGTCTTGATCTCAGCTTGGGTCTTGATCTCAGGGGTCGTGAGTTCGAGCGCCAAGTTGGGCTCCAGGCTGGGTGTGGAGCCTACTTAAAAAAAAAAAAAGTATTAAAACCAAGCAAACTACGGAGACATGCAACATGATGCATGACCCTCACATGCGTCCTCTTGGGCGAAACCAACCAGACAAGAAAGGGTCACATCATGGCACCGATTGCTTTGTATGCCGTTTAAGTTTATATGATATATACAGAAGACAGAAGTTAGTTACCTCTGGGAAGGCGCACACAGGAACTGTCTAGGATGCTGGGAATGCCTTTGATCTTGGAGTGGTGGATACATAGGTATAAAAAAAGTCAGCAGGCTGGAATATTTAAGGTTGATACAGTTCAGACACCTTGTTCTGTAAATGTCCTCCCTGGAGAAAATAAAAAGCAGTTCTGGGAGCCCCTGTACACACACAGCCCTGGGTACGATAAGGCACTTGTTTGACAGGAAAGAGAAACTCAGCTGCCAGCCAGGGTTTATTTTCACTTTCTTGCCTGGTCCGCGGTCAGGCTGTGCAGATCGCTGCCTGCCGGGTGTGGGGAGGTGGGCACGTGAGGTCAAGGGCACAGCCCTGGCGATGGTGCAAAAAACAAGAAGGGTCGTGAGCCCCTATTTTTTTAATTAAAATAAAACCAGAAGAAGGAAACCCAGGTTGTGTCCAGAGATGTTTGTCCAAGAGGAGAGAAAAGAGTAAAAGACTATACTCCAAATTGTTAATAGTGTTTTTCCCAGAAGACTGGATGAAAGGGAGAAAATTAGCACTTAGCACACCTGTCATTATCTTGGGCCACATGTTTCAGCATGCGGGGTGGGGGGGAGTAGCTTTGTGGTTTCACGCCAACAACAGGAGCTAATAGGAGGGAACAGTGCTGTGAGAACTATTTATAGTTGGCCCCAGATTCCCATGGGTAGGAACCGCCTGGGATACCTGTGAAAGAATGTAGGAGTTAGGGGTCTAGGAAATGTCCAAGATGGGTCTTCTCCCCGCATGTCTGCTCTCCAGGAGAAACCTTTGCCATCACTGTTATCCCCAGTTTAAAGATGAAGAAACTGAGGCCAGCGAAGTCTGAGGCTGGCCCGAGTGCTCCCAGCCAGGAATAATCAGAGCCGGCTGTTTGTCCCCAGAGCCCCCATTTTACAAGTGGATCCCCTGGGGCTGAAGGAGATGAGCTAAGTTATCCAAGGGCCAACTGGGGAACCCAGGTCACAGGTTCTTTGCGTTCTCCTTGAGGAATCTGGGGCAAGAGAAACCTTGGCCTGACCCTCTCGAACCCTCCTCCTTGCCCCAAAGCCTGATTTCTCTAAGACTGGCAGCCTGGGGGGGCCAGCCTGAAATCAGGTGGTAGCCCTCTGGCTGTCAGGATGACGGGACCGGGCAGCTGCCAGCCACCCCCCACCACCACCTGGACTTGTGGCAGGTTATCCATTGTTTTCCTGTTGGGGTACTGGGCGAGGGTCAGCCAACCATGGGGAGCCTGCCATGGTAGGGTAGGGCAACAGGTGAATGCCAACCCTTGGGCTGCCTGGTCATGCACGGCTGCTTGCCCCTTGGATGAAAGGACACTGCAGGTGGAGGGGAAAGAGGCATCTACGGAGTTAGGGGGAATTTGGACAGGCGTGTTCAGCCCTCTGAACCTTGGTTTGCTCATCTGGAAACAGGGCTCATAAGCTCAACCTTAGAGGTTCTGTGTATGGATTAGAAGCAAGACCCTGGTACAGATGCCGAAGGGCAGTAGAGGGTGGGAGTTATAGAGGTTCTGGAGCAGGGCTGCTTGGGTTCAAATCCTAGCTCTCCCTCACCAGTCGTGTGAGCTGGGGCACAGGGCTTAACGTCCCTCCTATTTATCCAGTCCACATGCAGCAGGTATTTGTTGAGCACCTATGGTGTGCCAGGTGCTATGCAGGGGCTCTCTTGGCCTCAGTGTGTTCACCTGCCAAATGGGAATAATGGTGCTTGCCTCATAAGATTCGGGAGGATGAAGCACCATATTTCCCGAGAGGCCTGAGAGCAAGGCCCAGATCATGAACACTTGGTTTGCTGTTCCAGGAACAGTGACCCTCCCCGAATGGTGGCTTGATGACCAGGAGGGCAGGAAGCATGTGTTTGGCCAGGGATGCTTTCCAGATCAGGCCTCTCTGCTCCCTGGCCTGTCTGGATTTTGAAATTCCTTGCTCGCTCAGGCTGGCTGAATCCTCTTGGTCCTCAGCATCCATCCCTCTGCCGGGTGGTTTGTCCAGGGATGCGGATACCTTCTTCCATAAAAAAGAAAAAAATAAAATAATATTTTATGACTGCATTGGCATAAAGGTCCATATAATCCAGGCTGGAGTCATTATGGCACATTGATTATTAACCATATTTGGTTTTCCCTTTTATTTTAAAAGGACCTAAAACATTTCCATGGACCCTTAAAAGCATCCTGGCTCTAGGCACCGTGCCCGCTGAGCCCAGGGGAGCCCAGGTCAGCCTGGGTTGGGCCTTTTCAAATCATAAATCGCCCCCCTTCCCTCTTCCTGGGAGGGCCTCCATCCCTTGGGCTGAAGGCTGGCTCAGAATTTTCCCGGCAACCGTGTTCCCTCTGCAGAATCCCACCTGGAACTTACCCCATGAGCCCTGACCCCTGCTCTTTCTGCCCCTTTCTTGAAGGGAGGAGCTTACCAAAACCGTGTGACAGCCACCCCGGCAATAGACAGTTAGGAACCTTAGCAGCTGGCTCTGCAGAGGAGGCCTTCTGTGCACGTGGTCGCACCACATCTGCACCCTCCCGTCCCCACGTCGTGTCATCCTCTGCTCCTGTCGTGGGACAGATGGGACAGATGTCGTCCCAGAAAAGCCAGAGAACTTGTCCAAGGGTACGCAAGGAATGGAAGGTTCAAAATCAGGCAGACAAGTGAGGGATCCCCCAAAGTTTGCCATCTCCCTCCTCGTAACCATATGAAGTATCAGCAAGAACCCCTGTGGATGTGAACTGTTGGATAAGTTATATACGTTGTATTCATTTCCTGGGGCGGCAGCAACAAGTGACCACAATCTGGGTGGCTTAAAGAACAGAAATGTGGGGGCGCCTGGGTGGCTCAGTTGGTTAAACGACTGCCTTCGGCTCAGGTCGTGATCCCGGAGTCCCGGGATCGAGTCCCACATCTGGCTCCGGCTCAGCGGGGAGCCTGCTTCTCCCTCTGACCCTATCCCCTCTCATGCTGTTTCTCTCTCTGTCAAATAAATAAAAATAAACAAAATCTTTAAAAAAAAAAAAAAAAAAAAGAACAGAAATGTGTTCTCTCGTGGTCCCGGAGGCCGGAAGTCCGAAACCAAGGTGTCGGCTGGGCTGGTTCCTCCTGGAGGCTCTAGGGGAGGAACCTCTCTACTGGCGTCTGGTGGCTGCCAGAAACCTTTGCTCTTCCTTGGATCGTAGACCCAGGCACTCCGATCTCTGCCTGAGTCTTTACACAGCCTTCTCTTAGGAAGATCCTTGTCACTGGAGTCAGGGCCCACCCCAAGTCCAGGATGATCGCATCTCCAGAGCCTTAATTACACGTGCAAAGAGGCTGTTTCCAAATAAGGTCGCCCTCCCAGGTCTCAGGCTTAGGACATGCACGTTTCTAGGGGCGATACTCAACCCATTGTAGGTGAGATGCAGGTAAAACAACAACCAGGGTATAAATAATAGTAATATCTTAGCATATGGCCTGGCACCTGACACAGGAAAAGTTATATACACATATATTTATGTATGTAAAATATCTAGTCTCAGGGAAAAAAAAATGTTCGGATGCTCCGGTGTTTCCCGGTTTCAGAGTTTTGGCAGACGCTAGCAGGTGTGACTACAGGGGGTCCCCAATTCCCGGGTCTTAGTGGAAAACACCTTTTGTCTCATTTTGTGTTTGGCAAACACCCAGCCGTCCCTGTACCATTTTACCTGCAAGTGGGGCCCTTTGTTTTCCCAGCCTCGGGCTTTTACTCCTGCCTTCCTTGGCCCGATGGCTCCACCCTCTCAGCTATTGAGACATACTTTGTAAAAAGTGCTTACTTCCTGTTCACCCCCAGCTCCCAGAGAACTGGACCGGGTCCGGCCTCTTCATTGCTGCATCCCCTGGCCTAGAAAAGGAGCCAGGCGCGCACACACACACACACACACACATTTGGTGATTGCACAGATTAACTCTTTCACCCTGCCCCTACTCACCTGTGTGACCACCCCCCCCCACCATCTATTATGCGTTAGGCCCTTGTTCCCCCTTTCAGTTCTTGGAATTAAAATCATGTTCCTGCCTCAGGGCCTTTGCTGGCCTCTTCCCTCTGCCTGTAATGCCTTCTTTTCATCCAGGTCTCAACAAAATGTCACACGCCTGCCCTGCCTTCCCAGGGCCACCGCAAACCTTTTGCACCTGCTCACATCCTTGGCCGCCCACACACCTAGATGGATCTAGATGGTGCCTGGTCCTGCCTCATTATTTATATGCTGCCTGCCTCCTTGCACCAGATCACAGTACCCTTGAGGGCAAGGGTATCGTCTTGCTCCCAGCTGCAGCCCTGGCACCTGGCAAATCATGGGTGCTCAGGAAATAATATGTTCAACGTAGGATTACATTGTTCTCTCTCTTTAAGACAAGGGGCTTTCATCTACCATAAACCAGTGGGCTTCAAAGGATGGAGAATCCTCTATAATTGTAGGCAAAACAAGGTCCCTGTGACAGTGTTCTCCCAGAGACAGGGTCCCATTGTGCCCACCAGATTCTCCGTGGGTGGGCGCTCCCCAAAGACGGAGAACCGTCACTTTATTTAAAACATTCATTAAAAAAAATCCCCTATCCTAGCTGTTTCTCTTCCTCTCCCTGCTCAATTTCACTTTACTTATGATTAAACAGAGGCCCGGCTTTCTGCCTTGGTCAGGGACACTGAATAACAGGAGAGAATGTCTCAGTCTTGGCCGTTTGGATTTCACGGCACCTGGCAAACAGTCGGCGCCTCATTAATGCTGGCTAAACGGAGGGAGGAAGTCAGATCCGCGTCAGCTGCTGTGTCTGTGGGACCCTGGACTGGTGCCATGCTCTCTCTCTAAGCCCTGATTTCCTGGTCCGTGAAAAGGTGCCCTTAAGACCTGCCCTGAAGGGGCGCCTGGTTGGCTCAGATGGTTAAGCGTCTGCCTTCAGCTCAGGTCATGATCCCAGGGTCCTGGGATCGAGCCCCACATCGGGCTCCTGGCCCGGCGAGGAGCCTGCTTCTCCCTCTCCCTCTGCCTCTCTCCCTGCTCATGCTTTCTCTCTCTCTCTCTCTGTATCTCTGTCTCAAATGAATAAATACAATCTTTAAATAAAAAAAAAAGACCTGCCCTGAAATCTGGAAGGAGGGACAGCAGGGCTTGTTAGCCCTGGCAGCAGGCAGAACCACCCCCGCCCCCAGCCTTACAGAATCTTGTCCTGCTCCTACCCCTCCAACTGACTGGATCAGCGTTTCTGGGGTGAGGTGCCCCCCGGCTGTATAACACAACACAACGTATTTGGCAACAAAGATGAGTAAAGCCCTGGTCCATGCTACAACACAGATGGGCCTTGGAAACGTTCCGTGATAGAAGGCAGACACAGAAGACCACATATTGGAGGATTCCATTTATATGAAATGTGTAAAGCAAATCCAGAGAGACAGAAAATAGATTAGGGCTTGCCTAGGGTTGGGGGGAGGGGGCTGGGGGAGTAACTATAAATGGGTACAGGAGGGTGCCTTTTTGGGGTGATGAAAATGTTCTAAAATTGATTGTGGTGATGGTTGCACATCTCAGCCTAGACTAAAAACCACTTTAATTGGGTGAAATGCACAGTATGTGGGTGTCTCTCAATAAAGCTATTTTTTTTTTAAATTTGCACAAGAGAAGAACTTCTCACCCTTGGCGAGCCAAGAGCTGGAGCTGGGCCCGCCCGCAGGCCTCCAGCTGCAGAGGGAGCTGGGGCGAGGTGGGCAGTGTAGTTTCAGATATGGACTGTGGCCCCTCCCATGGTCCTGGTAAGATCCAGGTTCTGGGGCCCACCCCAGCCCTTCTGAATCCCATGCTGTGGGAGAGAGGGTCTTGGGGAATTGGGTTTTAACAAACCTCCAAGGGAAAGGAGCAAACCTTCTGGTTTAAGGTGACTCTGTGTGTGTGTGTGTGTGTGTGTGTGTGTGTGTGTGTGTGTGTGTGAGAGAGAGAGAGAGAGAGAGAGAGAGAAGGGGGCACAGATGCCCCTGGACAAGCCGCTGAGCACTACAGACCCTCTGCCCAGAAAACCGCACACTTACTCTGTAGAGATCGCAGGGGATGTGGACCCCTGGGCCCCAGGGACACAGGACATGCCCCACGAGCTGCTTGTAACCAGATGTAACCCCATGAGAAATGAGCTTGCTGATTACCAAGAATTGGAGGGGAATAAACTAGAGCTAAAACTGGCCTGTGTTAAACGACCCTCATTAATTCCCTCAGTTCCTAGGAAGAGGCCCTTCTCCCTCTCACAAATCCGTTCTGTCCTGGAATTGAATGCCACTTGCCTTTAGGAAAAGAAGACATCATCTGCATTTGCCATCCTTTGCGGATTCCTCAGGGACTCTCCTGGCTTTGGCCCCACTCCGTAAGAAGGACTGCCCCTGGGAGATCACGACCCCCTCTGGGGTCTGGGAACTGGGTGCAGAGGCATGTGTGTGTGTGTGTGTGTGTGTGTGTGTGCGCGCGTGAAGGTGAGAATAGGAACAATAGTAGCTAGTGCTGATGGGACCCTGTGCTGGGCCAGGCCCGTGCTCGGTGCTCCGTGCACAACATCTCCCAGCCCCATGAGGGCAGCAGGATTATTCACATTGCATGAAGTCACTCAACCTCAGTGCCTGGCTGGGTCCCCAGAACTCAGCTTCAGACCCTCTCTTCTGCCTCCTCACTTGTGTGTGTGAAATAGTAAAACAAAAGTGTTGTTGGGGCGCCTGGGTGGCTCAGTCTGTTATGCATCTGCCTTTGGCTCAGGTCATGATCCAGGGTCCTGGGATCGAGTCCTGCATCAGGCTCCTCACTCAGTGGGGAGCCTGCTTCTCCCTCTGCCTGCCGCTCCCCCCTCCTTGTGCTCTCTCTCTGTTTAATAAATAAATAAAATCTTTTAAAAAATGTCATGCATTGGCACACCCATGGTCATAGCAGCATTATACAGAACTGCCAAAGATGGAAGCAACCCAAGTGTCCACCAGTGGATGAATGGATAAACAAAGTGTGGTCTCTCCATACAGTGGCATATTATCCAGCCTGAAAAAAGAAAGAGATTCTGATACTTACAACACGGGTGAACCTTAAGGACATCATGCAAAGGAAAGAAGCCAGTCACAAAAGGACAATATTGCAGGATTTCACATAGAGGATGTGCCTAGAGTCACCAAATTCACAGAGACAGAAAGTGGAATGGTGGTTGCTCGGGGCTGGGGCGAGGGCTGGGGCATCAGTATTTAATGGGGACAGAGTTTCAGTTCTGCAAGATGAAGAGCTCTGGAAATTGGATGCACAAGAACATAAATGTACTTAACACTACTAAACTGTGCACTTAAAAACACTTAAGGGGCACCTGGTTGGCTCAGTCAGTTAACTGTCCGAGTCTTGATTTTGGCTCAGGTCGTGATCTCACGGTCATGGGATCGAGCCCCAGGTGGGGCTCCGTGCTCAGCGAGGAGTCTGCTTGGGATTCTTTCCCCCTCCCTCCCCCTCTGGTCCCCCCCCACCCCGCCCTGCTCATGCACACGCATTCTTTCTCTCAAATAAATAAAATCTTTTTTAAAAAGCAGTAAAGATGGTAAAATTTATGTTATGTGTATTTTACAACAATAAAAAATAAAATTATTGTGGCCTAACATGTAAGTGGTAAAGTGCCCCAATCTTGGATGCAATTTGACTTGCATACGTGCTCATGTGGGGCCCACGGGATTGATGGAGAAAACATAGCTCCCGTGGGCCCCGCACCCGCAAAACCTCTCCCCAAAACAGGTCCCCTTCGATCAGACTCTGTCACTGTTCTCAAACATCATAAATGGAGTCATAGTCATGCAGCATGTCCTTGTTTGAGTCTAGCTGCTTCAAAGGCTATGTATGCAGGGACGCTCAGGCCCTGTCGGGGCTGCGTGCTAGTCTGTTGTGTGAATAGGACACAATTTATTTATCTGTTCTGTTATTGATGAGGCCTGTGTTCTCAGTTTGGGTTGTTATGAATATCGCTGATCTGAGCATTCTTGTGCGTGCGTGTCTTTTGGTGAACATGCGACCACGTTTCCCCTGGGCATATCCTCGGAAGCGGGATCGCGGGGTTGTAGGCTGTGTATGCGTCCAGCCTTAGCAAATGCTGCCAAACAGATTTTTGCAATGTTGTACCAATTCACATACCCGGTGGCCCCTCACGGGAGTCCCACGGCCCTCCCGTGCTCACCACACCTGCTCTTGTCTTTTTCGTTTTGTGCCTTCAGGTGAGTGTGTTATGAAGTGGCTCCTCATTTGGGGTCTGGGTCACTGGTGAAGCCCAGGCCACAGGCCATGGGGTAAGGGTGGGCGTGCATGAGACCTTTGGTGAAGAATCCCTAGTCTGAGGGCCTTGATGACCAACTCTTGTCCAGTAAGGGATCCTTCTGGAATGCAGAGGGCCATTGCACATTGGCGTGTTTTGAGAAAGTTCTACAGGGCTTACAGCAGCGATGCCCACAGTGTGGTCCCTGACCCGAAGCATAGCATCCCCTGGAGCTTGTGAGAAATGAGGACTCTCGGTCCTCCCTCACACCTTGGGGGTTAGGAACCCTGGGGGTGGGCGGGGCCCAGCAGAGTGAGTTTCAACAAGCCCCACCCCCAGGGGACGTTGGTGCCCGCCCATACCTGAGAGCCATTGCCCATAGGTTCATGGTGAGGATGCGGGCTCTGTCCTCACTAGCTGTGTCACCTTGCTGTGGTTCTTAACCTGTCCAGCCTCACTTTCCTCCTCTGTAAAATGGGCATAATAACCATACCTACCTCAGTATGTCTTTGAGGATTAAATGAACTAATATCTATCCTGTGTTTGAAACAGTCCCTGACACCCAGCTAGCATCCCATAAGCAGTTGGAAAGTGAACAAATGGGCGCCTGGGTGGCTCAGTTGGTTAAGCGACTGCCTTCGGCTCAGGTCATGATCCTGGAGTCACGGGATCGAGTCCCAAGTCGGGCTCCCTGCTCGGCAGGGAGTCTGCCTCTCTCTCTGACCCTCCCCCCTCTCATGCTCTCTATCTCATTCTCTCTCTCAAATAAATAAATAAAATCTTTAAAAAAAAAAAAAAAAAGGGCGCCTGGGTGGCTCAGATGGTTAAGCGTCTGCCTTTGGCTCAGGTCATGATCTCAGGGTCCTGGGATTGAGTCCCGCATCGGGCTTCCTGCTCCTTGGGAGCCTGCTTCTCCCTCTGCCTCTCTCTCTCTCTCTCTCTGTCTCTCATGAATAAATAAGTGAAATATTTAAAAAAAAAAAAAGTGAACAGATAAGGCTCCACCTGGCCCAAAGGAGACGGGCACCAATGTGTCTTGATACATCTGTGCCACATGATCATTGGTTAAGTGAACACACTTAACCAGACCCTGGTCCAAGGCATAGCTTAAGTCTGAGCAGCTTTGGGGTATGCGTGTGTGTGTATGTGGGAGGGTGAAAGTGGGGTGAGGCTGTCACCCCAGGATGTTCAGGGAAAGGGAGGCTCCAGGCTCTTATTTCTGGAGAAGGGGCTACACAGCCGAGTTTCCCGCTCTCAAGGAGCCTCGAGAGCTGCCAGTACTTTCTCCAGTTCCATTTTCAGTTTCTTGGAAAGCACCGACCTTCCCTACTATGGACCCCTCCTGTCAGCCCCTACCCAGGATGTATGTGCCAGAGGCGCCAGGCATCTTGAAAGCGGTCCAAGGCTGGCAGATAAGGAATGCTCTTTATAACTGTCAAGGTCAACATCACGCACAGCAGGGGCAGGGCCGTTCCTCCTCTGGGCGCCATCCTGCAGCAATGCCCCAGAGGTGCAGAGGAGTCCAGTGCAAGGTGACTCGGCCCAGCAAGGCCATGGTCATAAAAGACGGGGAGCAACCTGTGTACCCTGCAGTCTGGAGGTAAATTATGGTACATCCGCACCATAACCAAGGTTTTATGTGCTGATAGGGAGATGAAGTACAGGGTGATAAAAGCAAGGGGCAGGTCTGGTTGCAGAACATGCTCCCATTTGCACAAGGAAGAGAAAACATGAGTTATTTCCACGTGCTGGTACCTGTAAGCGTCTTTTTGAAAAGGCACGCAGGAAATTGACCAGAGTGGGGGCCTCCAGGAAGGATGGCCAGGAGGCCACGGATGGCTGGGAGGGAAGCCGATTGTTTTTTTGAAAGCCTTTGGAGGCTTTGAATTTTTGTTTAAATCATAAGCACCCATCATTATTGTGGGGTTCTTTTTCAAAGGAAGAAAGAAAAAAGAAGCTTTCTTTCTTAAACCAGCTTGCTGGAGGGACGTCCTATGTTGCTCACTCTCTGAGAGATTTAGTAAAATCAGGGCTGTGGACTCAGTCTGGGTTCCCATCCAGACTGCCCCACTGTGTAGCACTCTTGGGCAGGTCGTGAAACCTCTCCAAGGTTTGGTTTTCTCCCTGGTGAAATGACACAGATAGGCTATTCATAGTCATATCGATGTGCCGTTGATATGAATATTTATATTAATATGATAATAATAGTTTCTGCCTCCTAAGCTCATTTTGCACTTGAGAGCTACAAAGCTTGTTTGACATGCTTGAGAAAGTGCGGGGGGCGGGGGTGTCGGAAGCCCCTGGCATACAATGGTTCCCACCACCACCGCTATGGGACATGAATCCCCTGGGGTCTTATTCAATGGAAGGCAAATTGTGACCCATCGGGTAGGTGCTGGTGGGCAGGCAGTTCTGCATTTCTAAAAGCTCCCCGGAGAGCTTGGTGCCCCTGGCCTGAGGACCACACTTTGAGTAGCCAGGGCCCTGATCTTGATCGGGGCAGTGACTTTCATATGTGTGTGTAAAAATTGTTCAAGCCACACGCTTCAGAGGCGTGCTCTGTACTGTATGTAGGGGATTCCTCCATGGAAATGATCACACAGGCACAGATGGTTTGGGGTGCTATATGGATAGGGAATGAAACAGCATTCAGTGACACTGGAGAACATACCCAGCCCAGGAATGGTCTCAAGAGGAATTCACTGGGCCTGGCCACCCACAGTGCTCTCTGTAATCTTCCCCCCTTCCTACCAGGTGCTGGGGGGAAGGAGTGCCTTTCTCAGGAAATGCTGAGGTCCCTGGGTGGAGAGACAAAGCCACCCACACTGGTGCTTAGCCCCCAGGAGGAGGAAGGGGAGCGTTGCCTCAGGGCAGTTTCCAAGAAGTGGAATCGCTGCTTCAAAGGGAAGGCATAGCTGAGGGGAGGGCGGAGGGTGGCCCCTGGCCCCTGTACCGCCTGTCTGGACACGCCTCCTGGCCCAGCAGCACCACCGCAGGCCCCACAGGCCCAGCTGTCCAGCCTCCCCTGTTTGGGGCGACCCCCAGTGCCTGTGCCTGCTCCCTGCCCTTGGCTGTCCCCACCCTGTCCCTGCCTCACTCATGCTGTCATTTCCTTGCTGAGTTCCTGGTCCCCAAGGGCCACAGGGCTGAGTGATGCAGTGTGGCCTCTGAAACCCGTGTGTGAGGTCCAAATCAGCTCTGCACAGACGCGCTGTGTGACCATGGGTGGCTACTCGACTTCTCTGTGCCTTGGTCTTGCTGTAAAACCCAGCCTCGCCCAGTGGTTGGCGAGGCTGAAATGTGCAAACCTAAGAGGAGCCCTTCAAATTCGGACACATAGTAAGTGCTGGATAGCCCCCAGCCGCCACCCACCATCATACACCCCCCCACCCCACCCCCCATCCCGCTTGGGAGCTGACCTTGGCCCGGAGTCCCCACCCCTCCCCCACTGGTCCCAGTTCCCTGTCTGCTGAGCCCAGCAGCTGCATTCTGACTGGGAGTCCTGCCACTGGGCTCTCTGGGGACAACAGGCAACCAGAAACAGTGGGCCGGTGTTGCTTCTTCTGTGGCTTCTCAGAAATCAGAGATCCCCAGGTCAGGAATGGGAAGCCATGTTTCAGAGGCAGAAGCTGAGGCTGAGAGGTTCTGCAGACACGTCCCTCAGCCTCTGGGTCTGAGATCTGGCACTTGGCCCCACGTCCCAGACTGCTGTATCTGGGTGGCCTGCCTGGAAATCGGGTGAGGTGGAGGAACCCCGAATCCCTCCTGTGACAGGCGATGAATCTTCTGCAGAACTGACCTCCCCCCTCCCCATCCCCAGCTTCCTCCATTGGAAGCCAAACCTCGGCAGGTAGACAAGGACAGTGGATGGGATTTGGAAGCCATAGCCCCCCTCTTCCTCAGCCTTGGTCAGGCTAGGCTGGGGGCTTGGGTGGTGGTGGCCAGGAGTGCCTGGAGGCCCCCAAACCTGGAAATCTCCCAGGCTTTGAGGCTCGACACATGTCAGTTTGAATCCTTTCTCTGCCACCTAGCACCTTTGTGACCTTGGGCTCACATCTTCAGCTCTGGGCCTTAGCGTCCTCGGCTGTAAGGTGGGAGTGTCCTCCCTTTGCAGGACAGGTGGCCGTGAATGGCCCCTGGGATTTTTGCTATGGTCCTTGACATCACCCTTGCAGTGCCGCTCAGACCCAAGACTAGCAGTATCCCTTTGCCCAGGTGAGGTTCTAAGAAAATTCAGGCATCTGGGGAAAGGCCCCCATCTGGAACTACCCACTCCTGATTGCTTGCGAGGGGCAGCTCAGTGAAATTTCCATAGAAGCCAAATGCTATTTCCTTTGGGGTTGGCACTCCCCAGAGGGGCCCAAGGGAGCCTCAGTTTACCCACTTGTGAAAGGGCCAGTGACCTCCCATCTTAAAGTGCTGGCTCCCTGATTTTAGGATCCCAAGGATCTCAGACTTGATTGGAAAGTTAACTACCAACCTTAAAAACTTACCAAGTAGAGTTTTGAAGAAACCAGTTAATATCTCCCGTTTTCATCCCTTCCCAAAAGGAATGTGCACACACTGGTGGAAGCTTATAAAGTCCGGGGAAAGCCAGTCCCTACAATAGAATAATTACAGTGATTAATCAGCATCTGCACAGTGCCAGGTGTGAACTTGAGTCCTTGGTGCAGCCCCATGCCCCAGACTTGATCATGATCTCCATTTCCAGCTGGGAAGTGGATATCTGGAGACATACAGTGATGCACCTGAGGCCACACAGCTATTAGGTGGCAGATCCCAGATTCCAACCCCCCAGGGTGCCTGGCTCTCTGTCCACACTTTACACCCCTAGGCCAGTGGTCCTCAAACTTTAGCATGCTTCAGCAGCCCCTGGAAAGCCTTGCCTGCAACTTTTGAAGCTCTGTGGGGGGCCCCAAGAATGTGCATTCCTAGCCAGTCCCCACGTGAGGCTGCTGCTGCTGGCCCAGGGACCACCCTCAGAGAAACAGGGCTCTTCATCATTCTGTTTGCCAGGATTAGCTTTAGCTTTATGAATCACTTATGAACTCGTCCTGCTTTTCTCTTTTTGCTTTGAAGCCCTTGTTGGGGGTCAGATGTAGTCTGTGAGCCAGCATGTGGGACCCTCACCCAGGGCCAGGACCCCAGGTTAGCAGCTGTCCCCCCTGCCTCCACTGGGACTCAGTGTTCTTATCTGACAAGTGGGACAATCGCAACATTCTCTGCCTCTCTTGGGAAGGGGGGCAGTGAAGGGGGGAACCCAGAAAGATGCTTGATGAGGGATCCTTTGGAGCATTACCAGCAACTTTAAAGGAGCAAACCTTGCCAGCCCAAGATGTGTCTCTTTGGCCTGTAGATTATTTTAGGTTGATTATTTTTAAGAAACAGAAGGCTCAGGAAGGAACTTTGACCTTCCCCCTAACTGCCTGAAAAAATTTAGACAGGGACGCCTGGATGGCTCATTCAGTTAAGTGTCTGACTCTTGATTTTGGCTCAGGTCACTATCTCAGGGTCGTGAGATCAAGCCCCATGTTGGGCTCCATGCTCAGCACAGAGTCTGCTTGAGATTCCCTCCCTCTCCCTCTGTCCCTCCCCCCCACTCATGCACACACTCTCTTTCTCTAAAATAAATAAATAAATAAAATCTTTTTTTTAAGAAGAAAGAATTTAGACAGAGGACCTGCTGTAGGAGCTGTCCTCACAGATAACTGTAACATAATATGAACTAGATGTGGTAGACAGGGAGGAAGCTGGCAAAAGTCTGTTGATTAAAATTTCTCTCTGTGTCCCACTGCTTCTGAGTGGCCCAGCAAATATTTACTTACCAAACATTTACTCTTTTTCATCTTCCTGTGAATTGTCTTCCTTCCGTTTGAAGTCCCAGACCCCTACCCACTTCTCCTCAGCTCTGGATGCCATCGAAGCCTCAACTGCCTGACTGCCCGTGGGCCTTCTATTCTTATAGGGCCCCTGCATGTCTGTAATCACATTTGATTTTCTCCTGCTGATCTGTCAATTTAATTCTTAGACCAGCCGGAAGAAACTTAAGGAGAGGAGGAAAATTTTTCCTCCCCAGCACCTCCCTCAGCCGATATTTAGCACTTACTGAACCAAGTGTGCCAGACATGATTTTTGTATTTATTTATCAGACATTAATTGAGAGCTTTCTAGGTTCCAGGGAGGCACTGTTCTGAGCCTTAATAAGTATCAACTCATGTAATTTCCATTATGAGGCAAGGACTGTCTTATCCTCATTTTACATGTGAAGAAATCAAGGCACAGAGAGGGTGAGTCACTTGCTTGAGGTCCCACAGCAAATAAGAGGTAAGGTCAGGATTCCAAGCCAGACTGAGAGGCTCCAAATTCTGTCTCCTGTCCCACCTCTGGTCATGTTAATGATACCCCGGATAAGGGCTGAGATGTGGGGAGGCCTCTACCTGGTATTGCCCCTGGCTCATTAGGTATAGTGGGTTGCATAGTATCCCTCAAAGAAATAGGTTCACATCCAATGCCCTCAGACTCTGTGAATGGGATCTTATTTGGGGGGGAAAAAGTCTTTGCAGATATAATAAAGGGTCTTTTGATGAGAACATCTGGATTTAGGGTGGGCCACAACCCATTGATAGGTGTCCTTAGAAGAGAAGGGCAGGAGATTTGGACACACAGACACAGAGGCGGGGAGGCAGAGATTGGAATCATGCAGTTGGAAGGGAGAAGGAAGGAGTCTTCCCCAGAGCCTCCAGAGGGAGCATGGGCCTGCTGGCACCTTGATTTCAGACTTCTGGCTTCCAGAATTGTTCAAGAATCAATTTCTATTGTTTTAAGCCGCCTAGTTAGTGGTAATTTGTTACAGCAGCTCTAGAGACCCCGCATACTGGGTGACCCTGGGCAAGTCTCCTCCCCTTCAGCCCCCACCATGTGGCTGCTGGGGCTCTTGCTCACTGGCCCCTGATGCCAGCCTGCCAAGGACCCTTCCAGGATCAGCTGGAAATGGTGGGCCAGGGACCCTCCCCGGGGACAGTGCTGGGTGTGCCTGGACCCACCTCTCCATACAGACACGCTGGGCTGGGGCAGGAGATGTGCGGACCTTGGTGCCCTGGACAAGACACCATTACCTTTGGGGCCTCAGTTTCCTCTTCTGGAAGATGAGAGCCCTCCTGCCTCCTGTGGGAGCTGTGAGCATCCACGGCTTTCCACGAGCACCCACTGGAGGAAGCGGGTTGTTTTTCTGATTGTGATCATCTCTCAGGTCTCCCCCTGCTTCCAAGCGCCTGTGATTGCTGGGATGGGGGGCTTCCTGGTGGGTGGGGTGGTACGAGTTTGCCATCTGGGATGGGGGTGGTCCACAGGGAGAGGAGCGAGCGTGCTTTGCACACGCATGCCTGCAGGCATCTGCATGTGCTTGTACGTGTGTGCCGCGTGTGCGTGCTCATGTATGTTCCTCTGTGTGCATGCATGTGTGCATGTGTGAGTTTTGCTTTCACATCTGGTGCTGCTCAAAGGCCCTGATTCCTGTAAACCTCATGGTCTAGTTTCCAGCAGACACTGCACGGCAGCGACAATAGGCACTGTGACCGAGGCTCGGTCTGACCTGTGGCTTCCCCTTCTCGCTCCTCTGGCTGCACAGTGTGGAAGGGATGTAAATGAAGGCAGGACATCTGGCCCCAGTGTCAGCTGTGGGCCCAACTGGCTATGGCATTAGTGGCATGAAGCCAACTGTGGGGCCTGAGGGAGGGCGTGTGCTACCAGGGCTGTTGAGCATAGAGCCGCCTCGGGAAATGTGGGTGCATCTGGGGGACCCGTCTCAAGGTCCCAGCTGGCCAGAGAAAGACTCATGAAGGAGCCTGCCCATAGCATATCTGTGTGTGGGCCTGGGCCTCAGTTTCCCCTCCTGTAAAGGCAGGCGAGGAAGTCCTTGAATCATGCGGGCATCCGTCGGGGACACCTTGGAGACTCAGCCATGAACGGGATAGTCCTCCTGGTGGGCACCAGCCTTTTCACTCACCCAGATGTGCTTCCCTGAGTTAGCACAGGGGTCCGAGCACAGAAATATCAGAGTGCTTGCTTCCCCACGGCATTTCTCTTCCATCTGGAAAAATACCGTCTAACCCTTGGTGTCACGTCTCATGTCCCAGGAGCCGAATGAGTGAGCGCGCCTTCTTTACACCTGCAGCTACCCCACGGTGGTCGGGACTTATATTTTCAACGCCATTTTGCGGATGTAGAAACAGAGTCCCATGAAGTAACTTGCTCAGGTGTGCGTGCTAGGAGGAGGTCAAGGTGGAATTCAAATCAAGGAGGCCCTGGCTTTTAGAGTCGCTGCCCTGTCCAGCCCCTCAGAGGCATCCTAACATGGGGGTGCGGGGGGGGGCTACCTCTCAGCCCAAGGGAGAAAGGGCCCTCTGGCAGGAGGGACTGAGCAAAGGTGTGGGGGCGGGACAGAGAGGGCATGTCAGGGGACAGAGTGGGAAGGGCTCTGTGCCTTGGGGAGCAGCATGAGTTCAGGATGGAGAGACTGAGTCAAGGAGTGGCAGGAATACAGGGCACTCTGGGTCTCCCTTTGGGGGTGATGGGAGTTACAGGGAGAAGGAGAGACAGTCAATTCCTGCCTGGGGGACCTTGCTCAAACCGTCCTCGTCTCGGTCAGGGCCACCTGCCTAAACCCAATTGCTCAGGCCCCCAAGCAGGGTGTCATTCTTGACTCCTTTCTTTGTCACCCTTTATCAGGCCACGGTGGAGGGAGGGGGCTGAAACCAGCCACTTCTCCTCACCTCCCCATGCCACCTTGCTCCAAGCCCCAAGCACCTCAGTTACTGCAAAGACAGCCAGGGGCCTCTCTGCCCCTACAGTCCACTTTCTACACAGCAGCCAGGAACAGCTACAAAAATGAAAATCAGAACACGCCCCCCCCCCCAATACTAGAGAATCCCCGTTGCATTTAGAACAAAGTGTGTCTCTCCCTGATCAGGTCCTCCCTCAATCTCTTGACAATCCCCCCCTCCCCACCCATGACCACCTCACTCACTACATCCACCTGCGCTGGGTCTTTCTGGTCCTCAGACAGAGTCATTCCCACCTCAGGGCCTTTGCATCTGCTGTCCCTTCTGCCTGCAGTGCCCTTCCCTGGATCACTCATCATTCAAAGGTCTCAGACTAAGCCCTGGCAGCTGACAGAGCCTTTCCAGGGAAAGGTCTTCTCTGCACCCTCCCGATTGATCTCCTTCACTTGTATACACATCACCTATCACAGGGTCTCCTTACTCCTCATCTCTCACCAAACCACAAACTTCATAAAATCAGGGTCGTTGTCTGTTTTGTTCACTACTGCATCCCAGCACCTGGCACCTACATAGCAGGCATTCGGTGAATGCTTGTTGAAAGAAGAAATGAGTAAAGAGATCAGACTCAGTCTTTCTCTGTGAAATGGGGCCACATCACATCTCCCAGGCAAGGTAACACTTGCATACAATGGGGTTCTTCTCCCTTTGTCCAAGGGCTCTCCTGACCGTCCCTCCTGGAGCCTGCTCCCTCCCACTGCCCAAGCCCCCTGCCCAGCAGGTGTCTGGGCGGAAGCGCCTTCCTGGGAGCTCCCCGGCTGGCACAGCCCAGCCCTCTGCAGCCAGCCTGCTGCCCACGGGTCCCCGAGGATGGCTGGGGGTGGGGGTCGGCACCTGGCGCCCAACCCAGGCTCACACAGACTTGTCTCCGGCCCGGTTGCGGCACCCGAATACAGCCGTTTTTAAGAACCTCTGAGGGTTGACTCACACTTCCTTTATTCCCAGCTGGGTTCATTCAGGAGTGTCGCTGTTTTGCAAGGCTGAAGTCTGAGTCCTTCAGAGGTGAGCAGCTGGGCTCTATGCCTCGGTGAACCTCTAATGAGGGTCATGGCCCCCCAGAGAAAACCACAGTCCCAGCACAGTTGGGAAACTACCCCTTTCTGGCAGTTGAGGTATTTAGGTTTGGAGAAACTGCTTTGAGGCTCCAGCGGGGGTGGGGCAGGGGTGGGGGAGATCCTCATGTCCATCCCTCTGCCCCTTAGCCTAAGCCCAAGCGCTGGCTGTCCTTGGGGGGGCCATGTTGACATCCCATGCCCCCACTTTTCCTGTCTGCCCCATGATCTAAGGCATTCCTATTCACCGCTTTGCTCGGAAGGTTTTGTTCTTTCTGTACAAACACGCAGGATGATGCTCAGTCTCAACTGTGTAGAGCAGTTCCACTTTCACAGAATCGTGATCATTTTGGGGAAAAGGGATTCATGACAAGTACAAAATATAGGCCTGGGTTTCTTATTTATATTTGCTTGCGAGAGGGAAAGCACAAGCAGGGGAAGAGGCAGAGGGGGAGGGAGAGAGAGAACCTTAAGCAGACTCCCCGCTAAGCATGGAGCCCCATGATCTTATGACCCTGAGATTGCGCCCGGAGCCAAAACCAAGAGTCGGCTGCTTCACCGACTGAGCCACCCAGGCACCCCTGGGTTTCCTGTGTAAATGTTGGAGAGAATTTTCACATAAATCAGGTCACGCCACTCCGGGGAGAAGGCATCATGGACTGGATTCTGTCCCCCGTTTTTGCTTTGGAGAAATGTGTTTTTTCCAAGCCACACCTACACTGATCCGAGGTCATTCATGGCTGAGGAGAAACAGTCGGCTTCTAGGTAATAGGAAGTCACTTTTTTTGGGTGGGGGGATGATATTTAACCCATCTTATCACTTTATGTCCAGTGGCAAGGATTCAAGCTTAGAAGGCTACTGATTCGGGGTCAGCCTCATACTGGCTATGTGGCCTTGGCCAAGTCACGTGATCTCGTGTGAAGCCTGGTTCCTTGGGGGTAGATTTAGGGCATAGTAATCCCTGGATACATTTTTGTTTTTTTCTTGTTTGAGGTTTTTTTTTTCCCCCTTTTTTTAAATAAAGGTGAATTTTAAAAAAGATTGTATTTATTTATTTGAGAGAGACTGCACACAAGAGTGGGGGCAGGGAGGGGCAGTGGGAGAGTGAGAAGTAGGCTCCCCGCTGAGCAGGAAGCCCGACTCACGGCTCGATCCCAGGACCCTGAGATCATGACCCGAGCTGAAGGCAGACGCTTAACCGGCAGAGCCACCCAGGTGCCCCCAAATAAAGGTGAAATTTATATAACATGAAAGCAACCATCTTAAAGGGTACGATTCAGTGGTGTTTGGCACATTCACATTGTTGTACAACCGCTGTCTCTGCCTAGTTCCAGAACATTTTCCTCAGCCCAAAAGGAGGCATGTACCCATTCAGCAGTCACTCCCCACTCCCCTGGTACTTTATAAGCATGAACTCAGACACGGTTGAACTTGCTTGGTCCCCTGGGCTGAGCCCCCTGAAGAGGACCTGGCGTTTTCTGTCTGGCCCAGAGCCCATGACAACAGCCTGCTGCCTTGTGCATGGAGCCATCTAGCCTGGGGCAGGAATTCTGCACTGGGTGTGTGTGTGTGTGTCTCTGTGTGGGTGTGTCCAGTTCTATGAATTTTAACACAGGTAGATATTTGCGTAACGACCACCACCGCAACCAGGACACAAGATAATTCTATCACCCTAAAAAGTGCCCTCCTGCTACCCCTTTCTATTCAGTCCCCTCTGCTTCCCCCAGCCCCTGGCAACCACTAATCTGTTTTCTGTCCCTATCGTTTTAGTCATGCCAGGATGTCGTATAAGTGGAATCCTACCGTTGGGTCTGGTTTCTTTTGTGCCTGATATAATGTATTTGAGATTGATCCTAAGTTGCTGCACCTACCAAATGTCTATTCCTTTTTCTTGCTGAGTCGTATTTCAGGGTGTGAATGTGCCACGGTGTGTTTCTCCGTGCACCTGCTGAATGATCTCTGGGTTGTTTCCAGTGTGGGGCAGTCATGAACAGACTTCTATAAACATCCGTATTTTTGGCATGAACCTAAGTTTTCATTTCTGGAGGGTAGATACCCGGGACTGGGAATGCGGGGTGAGGTATGGTGAGAGTGCATGGTTCTGCTCCTGGGTGAGGTAAACCTCTTTGGGTATAAAAACAGTACCTACCTCATAGGTTATTGTGAGGATGAAATGAGATTGTGTATGTGAGGCAGAGGCTCAGTGATTGTTGCCTCTTGCTATTTATTTTTTTGGGGGGAGGAGGGTCATCTGTGTCTTTGGTGAGGGGGTCACCAGCCAGGGTTGGCATGGGAGGTGAGGATTTCCTTGGGGACCAGAAGATTTCCTTTGAGGCACCAGAGGTTGAAGTAAGTCCTGGGCAACTGATGATCAAGTCTGGCTGTAGACAGAGATCCTATTTGCAGGGAAGCCATGAGTTAGGGTGACCCAGCTCCTTAATTCCACAGAAGGGGAAACTAAAGCTCAGAGGGAGACAGAGTCTTGCCCAAGGCCACCCAGCCAGGCAGTGATAGGGAAAGACTTAGCCCCAGGGCTCCCGATGGGCCAGCCCTGGGCACCCCCACCTTGATTCCAGCGGCCGGTGTTTGGGGCATGAGTGAAGGAGCGAGGGAGGGTACTGTAGCAGTTATGGGCCCAGGCTCTGGAGCTAGCCTTCCAGGTTCTCTTATCCTGCCCTTTTTTTTATGAGTTGTATGCTTCGAGTACATTCTTGGACCTCTCTGATCTGTAAAACGGGTACAATGATGTTGTCTGCCCTATAGCGACATCAAGAGGCTTACATGAGGTCACGTGTGCAAAGACCTGTAACAGTGCCAGGTGCACAGTAAGGCCTTGATAAAAGCTAACTTTTCCTTTCCTTTTTTTTTTTTTTAAAGATTTTATTTATTTATTTGACAGAGAGAGCGCGAGAGAGGGAGCACAAGCAGGGGGAGCGGGAGAGGGAGAAGCAGGCTTCCCGCTGAGCAGGGAGCCCGATGCGGGGCTCGATCCCAGGACCCTGGGATCATGACCTGAGCCGAAGGCAGATACTTAACCGACTCAGCCACCCAGGCGCCCCTAACTTTTTCTTTCTTTCTTTTTATTTATGTATTTAAGATTTTATTTTTAAATAATCTCTACACCAGATGTGGGGCTTGAACTTCCGACATGCTTGTTGAACAAATGCATGCGTGTTGGTCGGAACAGAACTGGGCGAACGGGGCAGGTGGGAGGCATCAGACCTGCCTTCTGGACTGAGGGCTTACTCCCCAGCTGTTGGCAAAGTTGGCAGCTGATGGTGCCCAGCTGAGCCCCTCCGTGGGAATGGCCCTAAGTTAACACCCCTACCTCCAGTGACTGGTCAGTAGGGAGAACAAAGGCCCGGGCCCCTTTCCCCCAGGTAGGACACCTCTCCAGGGCTGCTCCAGCTCCGGTCTTTCTGGAGTTTACTCACCTTACTGCATGTCTATCCACCCGTCCTTCCCTCTATCTACCCACCCTTTCAGAGTAAGTTGGAGACATCTATACACTGGCCTCCTCCACCTGTATCTTTCGGCATGCATCTCATTAACTAAAATCCAAGATTAGTTTATTATTATTATTATTATTTTTTATAGAACTGGTCCTCCTTCCTCCCTCCCTCCCTCCCTCTTTCTCTCCCTTCCTTCCTTCCTTCCTTCCTTCCTTTCTCCCTTCCTTCCTTCCTTCCTTCCTTCCTTTCTCCCTTCCTTCCTTCCTTCCTCCCTCCCTCTCTTCCTTCCTTCCTTCCTTCTCCCCTCCCTCCCTTTCTTCCTTCCTTCCTTTCTAAATTCCTCAGGGAATTCTACCCCAGATGACCCAGGATAGTGGGGAAAGGTCTCCCACATCTGGGGTCCTGATGATTAAGACACCCAAGAGGGACCTTTTGTTCCACATGGGGATCAGAGTCCCTGGCTTCACCTCTTACTAGCTGTGTGGTCTTTGGTGGGGGGGGTCACATCACGTCTCCAAGGATCAGTTTCTTCATCTATAAAAAGGGCTCAAGAAACACACTTACTGGGGCACCTGGGTGGCTCAGTTGGTTAAGCGGCCGACTCTTGATTTTGGCTCAGGTCACGATCTCAGGATCATGAGATCGAGCCCTGTGTCGTGTTGCAGGCTCAGCACAGAGTCTGCTTAAGATCCTCTCTCTCCTTCTCCCTCTGCTCCTTCCCCCACTCGCTCTCTTTCTCTCTCTCTAAAATAAATAAATTAATAAAATCTTTAAAAAAAAAAAAAAGAAAAGAAATGCACCTACTTCTTAACACAGTCATGAGGAGTCACTGAGACTCCACGCATGAAGCACCTGGCATGGTGCTTAGCACTTAGTAAATGTGCAGTTAATGACAGTTACGGCTATTTTGAAGAGGCTACTGCGTGAATATCCTTCCAGAACAAACTCCTTTTCTTGGGGCAGTAGGGTTCAGTCTCTGTTCCAGGCAACCAGATGCATTTTGGCCTGATCTGCCTGAGAACTGGTGAATGGGTAGGTAGAATGTGAGATCAAGGCCTGGAAATCCCCTTGGCTTACCTATGTCCTCAGGTGGCAGGAAACTCCCTACCAAGGGTCTTTGATCTGGCCAGGAAGCTGGGGCCCAGGAAGGCCTGCCCAGGGAGGGATGCTTCAGGCTCAGGCTGAGGGTGGCGGGTAGGGAGGGAGATCATCTTCCATGGAGAGAGCGCTCACCCGGTGTGTGTCCGTAGACCCCGGTGGTCTGCCCACGATGGGAAATGAAGACACCAATTTTGCAGTGCTGGGAGCTGGTGACACGCAGTTGCCCCTTAGATATTTTCCGGGTGGTTCAGGAGCTACATGTTGGTTAACACACGAGCCCCCCAGGGAACTAGGAGAAGAGCTTGCCTTGTAGAGACCAAGTTTGCGGACTGGCTGCTCCTGGGCCAGAGTCACCCACAGACAGCTTTTACTTATTTGTTTAGAATTGAATATGTTGCCAACATTTGTTTCAATGTGGAGATTATAGATGAGGAGGTCTTGAGAAATCAGATCCGGCAACTGTGGGCCCACCTTCCTGCGAGGCAGCCATGGGCTGAATTTGATCAGCCTGTTCATTGGGACACAGGAAGGCCAGTTTTTTACTGTTCTATGAGCGTTCCCTGCCTGGCACGGATGGCCTCTGAGCTTGGATCCCTCGCAGAGCTGCCAAGAAGGAGAGGCTCCAGTGTTTATGGTTCAAGACAGAGTGAAGTGAGGATTGGGGTGGGGGGGGGCGGCGAGATGTAGACCTCCTGGGGACACAGGCGGTGTCTGAAGCCATTTCCAGTCGCCACGACTCCAGGAGGGTGCTGCTGGCCTCTAGTGGGTGGAGGACAGAGATGCTGCTCAGTAGCCCCCAGGGCACCTCAGGCAGCTTCCACAATATGGCCTTACCCAGCCTCAAGGGTCAGAAGAGACCCGGGATTAGGGGTGTCAACAAACTGCTCAGGAAGGGAGGGATCGGCTTGAATCATTAGCTCAAGAATGTCTCCCTGAACAGAAGCGGCCTCGGTGGTGGCAGGCACTTGGTCACTGAGCCAGGTTTCAACAGGGAGGGATCGGGGGGAACGCACATCAGGCCAAGAACAGCACGAGCAAAGGTGAGGGAGGAAGGCGGGCGAGAATGTGCACAGTGAGATGACACGAGTGGTTCAAGAGCAGGAAGTCTGGGGTCAGATGGACATGAATTTGAATGCTGGCTCTACCCCGCACTGGCCATGTGGCCTCAGGCCTGTCATTGGCCTGAACCTCCCTCACATCACCTGAAAAATGGGGCTAAGAAATGAGGTTATGTGGGTACAGCCTCGTCTCATCCGTAGTCCTCCATTTGCACCCTGCATCCCAGCCACCCTGAAATCCCGGCAATTTGCTCAACGCTTCCTGCTCCCTCTGTCCTCTCTGGGCTCTCTGTGTGGAGTGCCCTCTCTCCCTAGGATGCTCATATTCCAGGTGTATGGATAACACCATCAGGAGGCTTAAACCAGGCACTGATATGTTCAGACTGGTGTTTTGGAAAGATCAGGGAATTTGAGGGTTGCGTGTGCCCGTGTGTGTGTGTGTGTGTGTGTGTGTGTAAACTTGAAGGCCAAGAGAATGGTGGAAATTCCCAGGCTTGGACAAGAGGCATGGGAACCTCTGCCTTTATCCCAGCTCCTTTCCCCGTCTTCTCTGGCCTTCACGTACCTAGGGAAAGGCCAGTGGGGACCCACCACACACAAAGGGTTGGATTTTCTTTATTTTTTTTTTTATGATTTTATTTATTTATTTGAGAGAGAGAGAGTGAGCACACACACAAGCGGGGGAGGGGCAGAGGGAGAGGGGAAGCAGACTCCATGCTGAGCAGGGAGCCCAACGTGGGGCTCCATCCCAGGATCCTGAGATAATGACCTGAGGCAAAGGCAGATGCTTAACTGACTGAGTCATCCAGGTGCCCCAAAGGGTTGGATTTTCTATTGGTTAATGTGCCTGCTTCCTTCTCAACCCAGTGGCCTGGTTCAGAGATGAGGTGTAGAGGCCAGGACCCCATAGAGGTTATTGCAAGGAAGCTCAAGGGGAAGCTGCTTAGTTTTCATGAGCCTGTTTCCTTATCTGGGTAGAACACAGTCTTTACAGGGTGTGGGAGAATACTCCCTACAAAGCTCTTAGGACAGGGCCTGGCTCAATGTCTTAACTGCTTTATAAAGACCAAGCTCTTGCTGAATACCCGCTGTGTGCTCTCTGTATGCAGTACAAATATGTATGTACTGCCAGAGGTGTACTGCCAGAGGTCCTACGAGTACAAAGTCTCTTTACTAAGGACTGGTCTTGACTTTAAGTATTTGCCTGGTTAAGGATTTGTGGATTTTGCTAACTGGAGACATACAATGTTGAGGGAGAAATTCCATTTCTAGGCATTTATCTGCAACATATGTACAAAGATTCAGGTCCAAGTAGGTTCACAGTAGTGATTTTATAAAATGAAAAATTTGAAATGGTCTTAATGTTCAACTATAGGATACTGATTAAACAGGTGGTCTGACTAATGGAATATTACACAGTCATTCAGGAGGAAGCAGAGGGATATTTGTTATGAGAAAATATTATTAAGTGAAGAAATATAGAAAACATTGTAGGGCGCCTGGGTGGCTCAGTTGGTTAAGCGACTGCCTTCGGCTCAGGTCATGATCCTGGAGTCCCAGGATCGAGTCCTGCATCGGGCTCCCTGCTCGGCAGGGAGTCTGCTTCTCCCTCTGACCCTCCCCCCTCTCATGCTCTCTCTCTCTCATTCTCTCTCTCAAATAAATAAATAAAATCTTTAAAAAAAAAAAAAGAAAAAAAAAGAAAAATATAGAAAACATTGTATATCAAAAATATATATGTAGGGGCACCTGGGTGGCTCGGTCGTTCAGCGTCTGCCTTTGGCTCGGGTCATGATCCCAGGGTCCTGGTATCTAGCCCCGCATAGGGCTCCCTGCTCAGCAGGAAGTCTGCTTCTCCCTCTCCGTCTCCCCCTGCTTCTGTTCCTTCTCTCGCTCTGTCAAATAAATAAATAAAATCTTAAAAAAAAGTATATATTTTTAAAATATGGATGTTAATTCACTCAAAAGTTAACAGTGGATATCTCTGAGTGATTTTTACAATTTTTTTGTTATTCCAGATTTCCCTTTCTAAATGTTCTACAATGAATGTGCATTTCTTTTTATTTTAGGTTTTAAATTATTTTGTTATTAAAATATAATAAAAATAGTACTGAAAGGGGCAATTTTTAAATTAATTTTATTTTATTATGTTAGTCACCATACATTATATCATTAGTTTTTGATGTAGTGTTCCATGATTCATTGTTTGCATATAACACTAGTGCTCCAGGGAATACGTGCCCTCCTTAATACCCATCACGGGGCTAACCCATCCCCCCACCCCCCTCCCCTCTAAAACCCTGTTTGTTTCTCAGAGTCCATAGTCTCTCATGGTTCATCTCCCCCTCCGATTTCGCCCCTTCATTTTTCCCTTCCTACTATCTTTTTCTTTTTTTTTTTTTTTAACATATAATGTATTATTTGTTTCAGAGGTACAGGTCTGTGATTCATCAGTCTTACACAATTCACAGCGTTCACCATAGCACATACCCTCCCCAGTGTCCATCACCCAGCTCCTCCCATCCCTCCCACCCCCCACCACTCCAGCAACCCTAAATTTGTTTCCTGAGATTAAGAGTCTCTTATGGTTTGTCTCCCTCTCTGGTTTCATCTTGTTTCATTTTTTCCTCCCTTCCCCTATGATCCTTTGTCTTGTTTCTCAAATTCCTCATATCAGTGAGTTCATATGATACTTGTCTTTCTCTGATTGACTTATGAAAGGGGCAGTTTTACCAGCTGTCCCTGTCCTCATCCCAGTGACTTATGAAAGGGGCAGTTTTACCAGCTGTCCCTGTCCTCATCCCAGCCTTCTCCCTTGACTCGATTCTTCATCACTCCCAAAATACATGGGCTCATCAAGCTACTATTCCTTCCAGTATTGACTAGTATTGATTAACCTCAGAGTAATCCTACTATGCAAGGCGATGTAAAGATGAATACTCACATTCTCCAGGTGACTTGCATGCACATCAAATTTTGAGATGCGTTGAAACAAGTTCTTTCCCTCCCTCCTTCATTTATGTATTCTCTTCTAATTCGCTTCACCCATTCATTCATGGGGTTGGGAACGTTTATTTACTTGACGTACGCATGCGCACTCCCGAAGGCTGGAGGAGGCCGCTGGACCGGGAAGCCCCGCCTCCTGACGCCGACCATTGCTCCGTTTCACCAGGGCGCCTCTGATTGGTGGCCACGGTCCGGGCCCCGCTGCCTATCAAAGTTGGCGGGAAAGCGGAAGCGGGGCAGCATGGCGGCCGCGGCTGCAGGAGCTGGGGACTCGGCTCCCGGCGGCGGCCCAGCGGCCGTGCGGCTACCGCGGTCGCCGCCGTTCAAGGTCCTGGCGGAGCAGCTGCGGCGCGACGCGGAGGGCGACCCGGGTGCGTGGCGGCTGTCGCGGGCGGCGGCGGGCCGCCGGCCCCTGGAGTTGGTGACCGTGTGGATGCAGGGCACGGTGGTGGCGGCGGGCGGCGACCAGGCGCGGCTGCGGGACCCGAGCGGGGCCTTCTCAGTGCGCGGCCTGGAGCGAGTGCCGCGCGGGCGGCCCTGCCTAGTCCCAGGTAACGGCCGGACTCGGACGCGGAGCTGACCCTGGTTGTGGGCGGTCGGAGGGCGGGGCTGGCCGGTCCCTGGCCGGTCCCCCGCCACGGTACCCTTTCTTTCTGTTCCCCGCCCGCGGCCAGGCCCAAGTCCCTTTCCCACGGATGATTTTTTCCTCTCCCCCATCAAGTTTTGAAAAACGCTGTTACCAGGAAGCCTCTGTTCATCCCTAACGTTTAGACTCGAGTGTGCCTTCCTCCTGGAAGCCCTCCCTGACTTCTAGGAATAGAAAGCTCTCCAGTACCTCTCCTTCTTGGAACTGCCTTAGGCTGTAGTTCTCAAATGTTTGCCTCTTAAATCAGCGGGTTCTCAGACTTACCCCGAGGGCTTGTTACGTCGCAGAGATCTGGCCGCCACCCTCAGAGTTTCTGTAGGTCTGGGTGAGGCTGAGAATTTGCATTCTAACCAGTTCCCTGGTGTTGCTGATGCGGATGGCCTGGCTGTGGGGCCACACTTTGAGAAACACTGGGCTAGCCCACTGGAGGACCAGGACTGTCTTTATGACCTCTGTATCTTCAGCATTATGTTGAATTCCTGGCTCTGTTCTTTTCCAGCTGAACCGCTGGAGCACTTTTCTTAACCTTTCTGGATCTGTCCTGCCTGGGTCAAAAAGGGGCCTGTTGTGCAGATTCAGTTAAAAGAAAAATGGCCTCAACACAGTGCCGGGCTCACACTGAGGGTGCAAGACTTCATGACTGTCATTCCTGTGCTCCTGTTCCCCACCCCTTGCGCCATCCTTCAGCCTCCTCTCTCTGTCCTCTCCGCTGTTGCATTATTGAAGCACAGGATCAGCAAACCACAGGCTGCTGCCTCTTCAAATGGCCACGAGCCATTTTTTTTTTTTTTACATTTTCAAATGGGTCAAAAAATCAGAGGACGATTTCATGACGTATGAACAGCCTAAGAAATTCAAGTACCTGGAGGCCGGAGCTACATTTGGGAAAAATTACGGCACCAGCAGGGTGGGGATGGTTGTGAAGAGGAAGCAGCTGGAGGCAGACCGACTGGAAGCGGTTGGTCTGGTCCAGGCCAGCGGATGAAGGCCTGGTGGAAAGGAGGGGGTGTGGTGGAGGAGTGGGGAGAGAGTGGGGAGACACTGCTGGGGGCAGAGAGGGTGTGGGTAGAATGAACCCTGGTTAATAGGGCTAATTGCCAGAGGAGCGAGCTCATGCCAGTGAGCTAGCCCATCCCCTTAGCTGTGTGTGCCTTCATGTAGATTTCCTGTTACCCTCCCCTGGCTGGGATTTCCTTGGGCTTGGTCGTCCTTCCTTGGGTCCTCAGTCATTCTTTTCCTGGGGGTTCTGTCTCTACCAGCATTTGAGAGTCTTTTGGGAGGTATTGGCAAAGTGTAGTTTGAGAACTAGCTGCTGTCACTGAGGAGCCCCATGTTACTTGATCAAGTAAAATCTGGAGGTGGGTTCAGAGGAACCTAATTACATGGTGCATCGTGCAAGGGGTAGCAATCCAGAGAGGCAGGTGTCAGCTTGCCAGGGTTCCTTCAGCCAGAGCCCGGGGGGCCTGCAAGCAAACTCAGCCCTGCTGTTAAAAGCAGTGTGATTAAAGCAGCCTCGGAGGGGCATGCAGTGGGAGCTGGCAGAGTGCCTGCCCTTCCTGCTGTGTTTGGGGTTTTTTACACAGTTGAGTTTTGTGTGGTTAAGACTGGCCAAGTTTTGCTTTCAAGGAGAGCCACTTCCCCAAGGGAATGGGAAGAGAGTCGTGGTTAATATGTCATGAGATCATCCCAATGGCAGCCCGCTCTGTTGTTGATTTGCTAGCATGTGCCCAGCTGGTGGCAGGGATTGGTGCTGGGCAGTTGGAAAAACGGGGTGGCATGGCAGGGTGCTGTGGCGTGCCCAGCTCCTCTGGGCATCAAGGGAAAGTTGGATTTGCTTTGGGGCCATCAGGGGATATCTTTGCAGAAAGAGGACTGGTCCTGTGCACAGAGATCAGCCACATACTCTGAAGCACTGGGCAAGAAACACAGATAAGAGAAAAGCTTAGGGGTTTTGCCCCTGCCTTAGAACAGTCTAATTATAACTCCTAACTCGGATGTGAGTCTCTTCCATTCCTTAGGCGTGATTGTTTTGTGCATGATGGTAGCTTGCTGCAATTTTGTTTTATGATTTTTAAACCAGAAGCCCAAGTTAAATGTTGATATCTACTCTCTGCATTTTTTTTTTTGTCTCTAATTTGCTTCTCTGATAAAGTTAAGCTCTGAAGAATGGGGTATCTATTTCGTTTTTGTATCAATGTGAACATCACCAAGGGCTTCTCTTCTTGTAGGAAAGTACGTGATGGTAATGGGAGTGGTGCAGACGTGTAGCCCCGAGCCGTGCCTTCAGGCTGTGAAGATGACAGACCTCTCCGATAACCCCATCCACGAAAGCATGTGGGAGCTAGAAGTGGAAGATTTACACAGGAATATTCCTTAGATGACATTGGAACCCTTGCTAATAACAACCGAAGTCCTAAAAAAATAAAAAAATAAACAACCGAAATCATGAAACAATTTAGGTTCTTATACCATGTAGATTTCACAGATAGCATTCCATGTACATTTCTCATAAGTTTCTCCAAGAGTTTTGCTTTGGTTGACCAAGGAGTCCAGAGGTAGGATTTCTAAGCACTGGGACACTTCACTTAACTCAGCCCTCGATGCCCCTTGCTTTGATGACTATTTGCAGATGAAAAGCAGATGTGTGCTCCGTTGTTTTTTTTTTTTTTCCCTTCCTTTTGGTTTATGTGTGTTAATTGCTCTTTAAAGCACGCAGAAATCTCATGTTGCATTTTCCAGGTTTTATAAGTGATGGTACTTTTTCCGTTGCCGCTGGGACCCTGTTTTTATGATGTCAAGGTTGAATCTCGCTCATTGCCCATGGTGATTAAACTGTGGTTGTGGGCCGGGAAGCAGACCACGTGAAATGGGAATGACATCATGGCCCGCCTCTTCTCCCATCAACGACTTCCATGTCTAGCTTGCAAGTCAAAACAGTATTTTCCTGCTGTGGGCACCAGCAGCCTCTCAAAGACAGCTCTCTCTGCTCTTGGGGCCTCCGAGCAGTTAAGGTACATTTCCTGGAGATACCGAGGGTTAACACCTGCCATTCTTCCTCACTTGGAGTTGTTGAAACACTTAGAAAATTTCTTGTTGAAACTAAAATCAAGACTGAGAATGACTTTTAGGGATTAACTAAACGTCTGCCTCGTAACTTCTGGTGAGATGCTGCAAGGGAGCAACGTCCTGGTGTAGAGGGTTTTTTTGTTTTCTTTTTTTTCCTCCCAGTGTTATTGAAATATAATTGACATACAGCACTGTATAAGGGGTGCAGCATAAGCATCTTAGAGTTCTGACATTTTCTGGGTGGAAGGACTTTTTGTTGTAATTATATTCACTGCTCTCTTACCCATACCTTATTTTTCCCAAGATTGTAAATATTATATTCCTACATTCCTGTAGAGTTTTGTTGGATTATTGATCTTCTACCACTAATAAATTATTTTATATGCTGTATCTTTTTAAGATTTATTTATTTATTTATTTGAGAGAGAGAGAATGAGCAGGGGGAGGGGCAGAGGTAGAAGGAGAAGCGGGCTCCCTACTCGGGACTCGATCCCAGGACCCTGGGATCATGATCTGAGCCGAAGGCAGACGCTTAACCGACTGAGCCACCCAGGTTCCCCCTTTTTAAAAAATAGACTATTTGGGGGATACCTGACTGGCTCAGTCAGTAGAGCATGGGACTCTTAATGTCGGGATCATGAGTTCGAGCCCCACGTTGGGCGAGGAGCCTACTTTTAAAAAAATAGACTATTTTTTAGAGTAGCTTTAGGTTTATAGAAAAAAGCAGAAAGTCCAGAGTTCCCATATACCCCATCCCTCAGGTTCTTCTATTGTTAATACCTTGCATTGGGGTGGTACGTTTGTTATAATTGAGGAGCCACATTGATAAAACATCACTAGCTAAAGTCCACAGTTTTCATTAGGGTTCTTGCTTTGTGATCCATAGTTCTACAAGTTTCTCAAAGACATAATATCATGTATCTACCATGATAGTGTTGTACAGAATTGTATCACCATCCTGAAAATCCTGTGTTCCACCTGTTGACCCCTCCCTCTCCCTCAACCCCTGGCAACCGCTTATCTTTCTGTTGTCTCCATAGTTTGCCTTTTCCAGAATGTCTGATAGCTGGAATCATATGGTATATAGTCTTTTTAGACTGGCCTCTTTTCACTTAGCAATATGCATCTAAGTTTCCTCTGTATGTTTTGGTAACTTGATTGCTCATTTCTTCTTATAGCTGAATAATACTCTATTGTATAGATGTACCCTAGTTATCTATTGAAAGACCTTTGTTTGATTCCAATTTTTGCCGGTTATTAATAGAACTGTTAGAAACATTCACGTGCAGGTTTTATGTGGACACAGGTTTTCATTTCTATGGGCTAAATGCCTGGGAGCACCAATGGTGGTCATACATAAGCCTGTGTTAGCTTTTGGGAGAAACTGCCAGACTGTCTCAGTCCATTCAGGCAGCTCTTATAGGACACAATAGACTGTGGGGGTGGGGGTGGTTAAAGCCACCGACATTTAAAACTTTTTCAGTTCTGGAAGCTTTGGGAAGTCCAAGATGCCAGCAGATTCAGGGTGCCTCTTCCTGTTCATAGATGGCTGTCCTCACATAGTGGAAGGGGTGAGGAGCTCTCTGGGGCCTCTTTTATGGGCACTGATCCCACCCACGGGGGCTCCACCCTCATGACCTCATCACCCCCCAAAGGCCCCACCTCCAAATACCATCACATCGGGGGTTAGGTTTCAACGTAGGAATGTGGCAGAGGGGACACATGCTCAGTCTTTAGCACTGTCTTCTGGAATGGCTGCACCGCTTTGTTCTCCTATCAGCTGCGTATGAGAGTCCTCGTTACCCTATGTCGTCACCAGCATCTGGTGGTGTCAGTGTTTTGGTGTTTTGCATTTGCAATTTTTTTTCTGATGGTAGTTCTATTTTATTTTATGTTTTTAAACTTCTAAAGGCAAGGCAAATTGGAAAGCACACGGTGTTTTTATTACTGACCTGGGGTTGTGGACTGCTTGAAGCTTGGTTTCAAGCCAGCTTCTGTTCAAAGTTTGGGGATTTTTCAGGCACTGTTGCCGAGCTTTATCAGGAACTTTGCAGCGGGTGGACCTGAACATGAGCCGTTCATGCGTCGTTAAACTTGCTGTGTGACTGTGAGCAAGTTAACTAACGTCTCTGCTTTATTTTGCTCATCTCATAAAAATGCAGATTTCCCCCAGCTCCTGGCACCTATTTATTCCAATAAATAGGTGGATGTGAGGAATAAATGAAGATGCACAGAAATCACTTGTACATGCGCTTGGCACATGGCAGGCACCGAGTGATTGTTTCTGGGAGGAGGAGTGAGTTCTTACAGCCACCGACTGCCTTTAAAAAAAATTTTTTTTTTAAGAATAATTTTAGATCTACAGAAAACCTGCAGAGACAGTACATAGAGTTCCCATATACTGCAACCAGTCTCCTTTATGATTAACATCTTACATTAGCATGGCATATTTGTTAGGATTAATGAACCGCCACGGAGATGTTATTATTAACTAAAGTCTGTACTTTATTCAGACTTCCTTCATTTTTTTTTTTCTAACGTCCTTTTTCTGTTCCAGAATCCCGTCCAGGATACCCTGTTCTATTTAGTTGTCGTGTCTCCTTAGGGCTCCTCTTGGCCAGGACCGTGGCCCAGTTGCTTTGATTACACGGACATTTAATTCTGACATAGTCCATGGGATCTCTGTTACAGGATCCTCAGCCGAAAACACGATTTCACCATTGTTACGGGGCTCCCAATAGGAGTCTTCGATCTGGGACCTACCCAGAAGTCTGCTCTCTTGAGCCTTCCCCCCTTCCCCGAAACCCGCTTTCCTGCTAGAAAATGGACCCCAGGCTGCCGAGAACCTTCCCCTGTCTCCTGTGCCGTTTGTCCTCACCTAACTTTGGTAAATAGTGCCTGGTTGGGAAATGCTGATTGAGCTGATAGGGTGGCCTGGGCAGTGACCTCTGTCAGGAGTGTGGGAGGTGGGGACCAGAGGGTGCCCGGGGTTTTTCCGACAGTCCCCGCGCCCTGCCTGTGGCTCCCAGGGGCTCCGTGCTGGAAGTGTGTCACCTCAGCATGGTGGCCCCAGCCATTGTGGTTCCCCCGAATATTAATAGCTCTCACCAATTCATAGCATTTCCTCCTTGACATCACTAAACGAAAACGCATCTCAGTTGGGGGTTTTAGTTTTCTGGAGCCAAATCACAGTTGGTTTATCAGCAAGCCTCCCCCCCCTCCACTTCCCCAGCAGATGAGGGCAGGCTGTGTGTGCTCCCACCACCCAGCTTCCCTTTTGAAATGGTCTCTTTTCTAAGAACTGAAAATAAGCACCCTAGGCCGTGACTTCACTTTTCTTGGAACTGCTTTACATTAGAAGAAGAAGACACACACACACACACACACACACACACACACACACCCTTCACTTAGCTGGTTTTGGATCAGAGTTCCCTTGTCATTCCTGCTGCGTCTTCTTGTAAAGCTGAAGTTTTACCGAAAAATTCTGATGCATCAGGTGAAGCAGGAAAGGGAAGCAGTGACCCCGTGAAACGGTCGAGGGTTCTGTGTCCTGGCCCATTCCAGTATGATTTAATGCCGGAGGAGGGAACAAGCTCGGATGGACACACTGTGGGGTGACATTCAGGTCCCCAGGGTCTCAGGCATGACTGTGTGGCCCTGAGAGTTGTCAGGCCACCAAATGGGCTAGGGCTGGTGTTGCTAAAGCCCAGGCCACAGTCCAGACTCACCACCGAACAGCTGCCTGTTTGCAAGGATAAGGAGAAAAAAAACAGTTTCCGCCACAATGACCTACATTGTAGCAGGCATTTGGAGAGTGCAAGAGGATGTCTCCAGGGAGCCCCTGCCTGCTTAGGATAAGGGAGAGAGTGCCTGAGCTCACTGGGGCTCCAGTCCTGGTCCTGCCCTTTCCCTGCTAACTTTGGACTTGGACGTCAGTCCCTGGGAGCCGTGGAGCTAGTTCTTCCCTCACAGGATGCTACCTTAGTAGGTTCGTGGGAACCTGAGTAGATGCCCCTTCTCAGTGGGGATCTCTGTAGATAGGCACATACATTGTTCTGAAATCATCTGTTAGTATCTCTGTACCCATCGGAGGAGGCTTTCCCGTGATGTGATCAGGTCTTACTTATCTATCTCTGCTCCAAGCAGGGCCTTGCAAAACCTACGTGGGCTGTCAGCAAAGGTTGGGTGAATGGCTGCATTTTAGGTCGGAAGACAGAGGGAATCCACAGGGAACAATGCTCTTGAGTTTACACTTGGCACACAACAGTTTTCAAACAAGAGGAGCTCTTACAGGCCATGCCTAATGAAAAGCACCCTTTGAATTGAGCACCCTGGGTAATGTATAACCGGCCTGAGGGTGCTTGCTAGAATGTTGGAGAGAGCAGAGCGTTCTGAAGTACAAACAGGGACAACTTGATTTAAAAAAGGCTGGAGGAGTGCTTACTGTGGTGACTAACATAATATTTAAAAAAAAAAAAAGGTTGGAGGAAAAGAAAAGAGACAGCGGAGCACCCCCCCCCTCCAAAAGGCAAATTAATGCACTTTGGGCAGAATCTGAAATTACAGTCCTATGGGAATCAGTAAACATCTCTTGATTTAAAAAAAAAAATGCAAATTCAACCAGGAATTACATACCAGGGACTGTGCTAGAAGATTTCCCCTATGTTACTTCATTTTATTGTGTCAATGTCTCTGGGACCTTCATTTCCCAACCCCCCCCCCCCCCCCCCCCACTCTTCCCGGTAAAGGGATGCAGTTCTTTGCCCAAGAGCATCTAGCCAGCAGCCTGTGGCAGAGAGAGGTGTCAGGCCAGCTGATGTCCCACGTTGTCGGGGAGGTGGCCATGGCCTTCATTCTGAGCTGGCTCTTCTCTGATTAAGTCCTCGGACCCACTCGGGAAGCTCCTGGTCTTTCCACTTAGGTGCTAGCTCCCCCTGTCGGCGGGCCGCAGATACTGCTGCCCTGCGCCGTCAGAAACGGGATGACCGCCAGGGACAGGAATGGAAAGACGCAGGACGCAGAGGAACAAACTGAGAAGCTTCACAGCTGTCCACCCTGGGAGTTTTGCCCATCGTGGCCAAGCCATCTTGGGGGTGGGGGAGGGGGACAGTGTTGGATGGGTTCCAGTGGTCCTGCTTTTGAACCCCTGCCCTACTGCCTGTTAACTGGGTGCCCTTGGGTGAGTGGGCTTCACTTCTCTGAACCTTATTTCTGTCATCGGTACAGAAGGGGTGACTTGGGGTCAGAGAGGTGAAGTCGCTTGCCTACGTGGCTGTCTTAGCAGGTGCTCAAAAGATGGTCACCTTCATTGGTCTTTCTATCACAAAGCACTTACTGAGCACCTGCTGGGTTCCAGGCTCTGGGGACACACACAGTGAACAAAAGACACGTGGTGGTTCCCTGTGGAGCATGGTGTCTACACATGCTTCAAATCTCTGACCTCCCACTCTGCCTCCTGTCTCTGGTTTACAGCTCCAGAAACTTCTGTGATCAAATCGGGCTCACCAGGATAACCTCCCCCATCTCAAGGCCATTAATCTAATCACATCTGCGAAGTCTGCAAAGGTAACATTCTCAGGGATTAGGATACGGACATCTTTGGGGGAGGCATTCTACCTACCCAGTCTGCCCTCTGTCCCCCAAAAGTATTCTACCTACCCAGTCTGCCCTCTGTCCCCAAAAAGTATTTTACCTACCCAGTCTGCCCTCTGTCCCCAAAAAGTACATGTCTGTCCCAAAGGCAAAGGTGCATTCGCTTGGTCCAGAGGCCCTGCATCTTCCCTAAATCTCATCATTGAAATCACCTGAGCATGCTGTGGGCAGGCCTTGGGTGTAACCCACCCATCCTGAGCACGACTCCTCTCCATTGGTGACCTGTGGAGCCCAAGAAACCGAGCTCATCCCCCAAAATGCAGTGGGTGACAACCCAGAGGGGATGCCGTCTGGTTCTGTCCCTGATCCAAGGGACCAGAGACCCAGGCAAGAAGGATTAAGAAGAAGAAGCAATGAGGCCCCAGAACGTGGAAATACCTAACCATTGGACTTCCCTTCCCCCTGGGCAAATAGGGAAAGGAAGAGAGCTTCTCAGAAGGGTCTGTTGGCACCTAACTCTCTGGGCACGGAGGGAAAGCAGACCTATCAGTTTCCATCGAATAGGCAGGGCCTGTTTTGGAAAGTCAGCCGGGACTCCGCCCCGCCCTGGGGTCTTCCAGGGCACAGCCGTGTTGCCTTTGGGAGCGGAGACTTCGCCAGAGTACCTCCGAGCCCCTGCGGACGCCCGGAAGCCTCAGGACTAGGGCACGTGGCTGATTCTCAGCCCCACCTGGGCTGCTTTCAACCTCCTCTCTTCCCACATCTTTAATTAGAATTCGTGTGGGCAGGGCTCAGGAAGATGTAAGCATTTAGAAAGCTCCCCGGGTGAGTCTTATAACCAACCAGGTGTAGCAGCCACAGATCTATGGCTTTCTGGCCAGGAGCACCAGGGGGGGAGTCCGAGCTGCCCGAGGGCTGGTTGACCGCTGAGCCTTTTGCCTTCTCAGATGGGGCGCCTGGAGTCCGAAGGAAGGGCAAATGCAGAACTCAGGAACTCTTGGGACCAGGACCAAGCCACTCATCCCTCCAGCTTCCCTGAGGAGGAGGAACAGAGGATGGGAAAAGCCCCCACGGAGGAACCGGGCTAGACCACCTACCCGCTGCTCCTGGGCGTCCTGGATCATCCTCGGTGCTGGGCTGCAGCTAGGGTGTCATAAGGTAGTGATATCAAGGCTTTTTTTTTTAAGATTTGATTTAAGAGAAAGAGAGCAAGAGGGAGGGGGAGGGGCAGAGGGAGAGGGACATGCAGACTCCCCGCTGAGCAGGGAGCCCGATTCGGGGCTCGAACCCAGGACCCTGGCATCATGACCTGAGCCGAAGGCAGACGCTTCACCGACTGAGCCACCCAGGCGCCCCTCAGGTCTCCTTTCTAAAAAGTGAGTCCATTTGAAGGAAAAATATTCAGTGAACAGTAGTACTGGTGGTCTGTGAATGACCTGTTTGGGTAGCCCCTTTGCTTTTCCTTGACCTAGAATAGAGCCATGCAGTCCAATATAGCAGCCCCTAGCCTCATCGAGCTATCGAGCACTTGATGTGCATCTAGGCCTCTGGTAGGGTTGCCAAATTTAGCAAACAAATAAAGGATGCCTCCCATTCCTTAAGTGTGGGTCGTGCGTGGTGACTTCCTTCCAAAGAGGACCCCGTGGAAAGGTGTAGGGGAGAGGGTAGCTTTCCAGTGGAGAAACCTGGACCCCCACACCTCAGCCAGGCGACCAAGGTGAACCTCAGTCATGATAAGTCCCGTTGAGAGTGTGGTTTGCCCTTGGTAGGGTGTGGTGAGAATGACCCCTTACCCTCTGTGACCTTGTCCCCCTCCCCGCCAAGCTTTACCCTCCACCATGAGAAAAACCTGAGACAAATCCTAGTTGACGGACATGCGATAAAATCCCTGCCGAGTGCTCCTCAAAACTGTCAAGGTCATCAAAAACGGGGAACGCTTGAGAAATTGTCAAAGCCAGGGGGAGCTGGGACCATAGCCAAAGGTGGCTTTTTAGATCAGGTGGAGCCTAAGGAGACCGGACAGCTCAGTGTAATGTGGGATTCTGCCCGGAGAAAGGGCACAGGACAAGAGGAAGTCTGAAAAGAGTATGCACTTTAATTAATAACATCAGTCTGTTTGCAACAAATGTGCCATACTAAAGATGTTACCAATAGGCAGATCTGGGTGTGAGGTAGTTGGGAACTCTCTACTTTTGTCACAATTCTGTAGATCTAAAACTGGTGTTTGTGCACCCCGGTGACCTTTATTAATTAAAAAAAAACCACAGGCTGCCCAGTTAAATTTGAATTTCAGACAAACTAATATTCTTTATGTCCCATGCAATATTTGGGATTTAGTTATGCTAAAAAATTGTTTTCTGACATTCAAAATGAACTGGGTGTCCTGCATTTTGTCTGGCAATCTTACCTAACTGAATTCTTAATTCTTTTTTTTTTTTTTTAAGACTTTATTTGAGAGAGAGAGAGAGAGGGAGAGCGAGCAAGCATAAGCAGGCAGAGGGGCAGATGGAGAGGGAGAAACAGACTCACTGCTGAGCAGGGAGCCGGATGCAGGGCTCAATCCCAGGACCCTGGGATCATGACCTGAGCCGAAGGCAGGCGCTTCACCAACTAAGCCACCCAGGTGCCACTGAATTCTTAATTTTAATGAATTTGAATGTTAACCGCCTTTTGTGGCCCATGGCTGCGGGTGGTACTGGGCAGCACAGGTCTGGGTCCCGTGGCTCGCCCTGAGGTCGGCAGTGAGAAGACAAGTGAGGCCCTGGAAACATCTGATTCCAAAGCTGGTCCTCTTAGTATGCTTACTGGTTCCTGTAGAGAAGGACCAGTGCTCCGGAGGATGTGCTGGGAGCCCAATGGGGCAGCGTCAGGCCTCCAGGGGCCCCAGAGGGGGCACAGGAGAACTCCCAAGTCTCTGCTCAGTGTGACAGCTGGGACATGTGCTTAGAGAACATTGGTGAGGGACCATCATACCACATAACAGATTGCCACCAGCTCAGTAGGTCATCTGACACGGCACGGTTGGGTTTTCTGCTCAAAGCCTCGCTAGGCAGAAATCAAGGTGTTAGGCTGGCTGGGCTATTTGCAGGAGGCTCTGGGGAGGATCTGCTTTCAAGCTCATTCAGGCTGTTGGCAGAATCCAGTTCCTTGTGATTGCAGGACTGCGGCCCCCATTCCCTCACTGGCTGCAAGCTGGGGGCTGCTCTTCACTCCTAGAGACCACCCCCATTTCTTGCCATGTATCCCCCTTCATCTTCAAGCCAGAAACTGTCAAACTCTTGAGCTCCCAATCCCCGATTTCCCCCTCTGCCCTCTGGGCTCCAATTGAAAGCATACATATGATAAGGTCAGGCCCGTCTGTCTCAAGGTCAGCTGGTTTGGGACACTAATGACCTCCCCATAGTGCCTTCACAGCAACACCTCGATAAGGGTTGGATTGAATAACTGGGAACCATGTGTCTGCACGAGGGGTGGGGATCCTAGAATTCTGGCCATCGCAAGGACCACCTGCTAGATACAACCACGTAAGGGATAAAGTGGGTCCTAAGCTGGACAACATGGCTTCAAATCCCAGCTCCCCCCACAACTCAATGTGTGTGGCACCTGGGACGCATGGCCTCCATGAGCCTGTTTCCTCATCAGCAAAATGGGAAGAAGCATGACCTTGTTAAACTCCTCTGACCCATTCGTCTTCCCTCCCCTGATGCTAGAGCTGCCCTGCCCGTTGCAAGTCTGCCTTGTCTTCGTAGCGTGAGAATGGCGTTTTCCCTGCTTTCCCCACATTCTTTGCTTTTCTGGCTTGTGACAAGGCTCTTTCAGAATGAGCTCACTGGCTCAGGCTCTTGATCTCCCCAGTTTGGCAGGCTGGGCCAGACTTGGCATGGGAGAGAAATGTCAGTGGGAAAAAATCTGCTTAAAAAAAAATATGCGTGTAGTAAAATGCATATCCAATTCCAACATAAACATAATTGCACACATTGGCGTGTGTTAATGAGCCCGAGGTAGGAAATGTTTGGTAGGTCTAAGCGAATTTCCATCTGTTCCCTCGCTGCTTGGCTCATGGAAGATGAGACTTTGGGCTTTAGCCTTCTGGTGGAGGCATTTCTCTGTGAGCATCCTGTTTATTCCATGGTCATGGGCCTTTAGAACCAAATTTGCTTGAAAGCCCTGTGAACTTATTAATGGAGAAAGATCGAGCAAGGACTCTTGGGTAATATGAAAGCCAGTGGCCAGTTTTGCGCAAGTTCCAACATGGGTGGTTTATAACTAATTGGAAAAACATGCCTCTTCTCAGTTGACTTAATCCTTTCTGCAGTGCCCAGGACTTAAGTGTTCCCAGAAGGCTTAAGGGGGTGTAATTGGCTCTCAGGGTGGTCACCACAGTTACAAAAGGGGCAAAGAGCTCATGCCTATGTCTGAGGGTCTTCCAGGTACTGCCCACTTGGTCTCTGGAGCAAGGACCCTGCCCGTCACCAGCCTTCTTGGCTAGGGCACAGGGCTAGGTGTCAGGGATAGAGAGGAGGGATTCGTCCTGGCTTTAAATTTAGCCTTCAAAACGAAAGGCTCTGGAGGCCGAGTTTGGGGACCAGGCAGGAAAAGGAAACAGGTGACATTTAAGTCCTCTTGGAGCCAAGGAACCCCTCACCCTTTGATTAAGAAGCACGGTGTTGGGTCCTTCCATCCTTCTATAAGGCTATCTTCAGAGATGCAGAAGCTGACAGTCCTACTTTCCCTTCCTAGTTGGGGTTCTCTGTTCCCAGGGACAGATGAGCTGGCTGGGCCCTGGCCTCACCAGTCTCCTTCAAGAGAAACCTCTGTCAGCAGAATGAAACTTGGCCATGGCCAACACCGTGGGCTCCTCTGGTCCAGGAGGTGCAGAGGCAAACGTGACCTCAGGCCCCCAGGCCAGAGGGACCCAGGGCATCCATGACCCAGCTTTGCTGGCTGGTCTCCATCCGTGGGCCTCTCAGAGCTGTTGGGTGGTTTCAGGATGAAATGCAGCCTGTGGAACACCCTCTCCCTGTGACCACAGCGTCTGTCCGAGGGGGTGCCGACCAAAGGTGATACTGTTATTAGAGTTATAAGGGTTTGTGGTTTCCTCTCTCTGTCCCCACTTCCTTCCTGAAACCCCAAAAGAGGCTTCTCAGGAAGGGAAGGACCTTTCAGATCCGGGAACACAGCTGGGAATGGCTGGTCCCAGTTAGGCTGGCTGGCTAGAGCCCGGGGTGACTGGCCTGAGCTGTGGGTTTGATCCACCAGGGCCACTGAGACACAGCTGGTCTGCTGCTGAGCTGGGCCAGCTATGGTGCAAACACCACCTTTGTTCAACCCTGGGAGCTGTTCCAACGTTGAAAAAAAAGGGTTGTGGAGACTTGTCCTGCTCAGGATGGGCCACTTCCAGGGACCCCATAAGGCCAGACTGGGTCCTGTGCCTCCCAGGAGTTTTTAGCACAGAATGCATATGTATAAGGGGTCCCAGCCCTTTAGCGCTGGCCCCTCTTGTTCCTAATAATTTCACAGTTCTGTGAAACAGACCCACTCTTGTGCAAGTGGGCTGCTAATCCTTAAAACAGTCAAGCTGTTTAAGGCTCCTTTAGGAAGTAGCTGCAGGATGGTTACCCTAGAGCCAGAGATAGGGTGCCCTGTTTGGAGGGGCTCTGTCGCTGGCCAGCCCCTTGCTTTATGGAAACTCTGACCTGTTTCAAGCACCCGAGAATCTAGGGATTAGTGGCTCTGAAGCAGAACAAGGTACAAAACTTGTGGGGCCCAGCGTAAAATGGAAACACAGGGCCCCTGGACCAAACACTATTAAGATTCAAGATGGTGATAACAGGGCATTCGGGCAAGCATGGGGATACTTTTTAGTGCAGTGTACTGACTCTGCAGTGTGCTTAACCCATGAAGCCAGCCCTGGTCTGGAGAGCGAGTGCAGGGTGGGCATCTGGTCTGGGCGCACAGATGGATTTGTTCGCCCCACCATCTTTTCTGGGCTGTCAGCCCGCTGAGACTAGTGAAATGAGCAGGGCTTGCCCTAGTCTAGGCTGAGAGGCTGGCTGGGTGTGACATGTGGTGGCGAAAAGGTGGGGGCAACTGGAGGGGGCAGGGCTCCGGGCCAGGCAATGTCTTTTCTCTAGAACAGGAGGTCCCTGTGCATGGACGCCTGACCTCATTGTCTGTCACAGGGCACAAAGCAAAATACAGAAGACCAGACAATGATGCGTTAAAATTGCCACTCCCCAGGTCATCATGTTCCAAAACCATCTGTGCTTATGGGTGATACATCTTTTGTTACTTCTATCAGAGAAAACTGACCAAACTGATGAACTTCAAAAGCAAATCCATCCCTGCCAGGAGACCTTACTCCATGTGAACATAGAGGGGTAACCCAAAATGTGATATTTGCTTCTTGTTTTCTTTGCTTTGGCCCACAGCCCTGCGCGTTCCTGCAAATGTTTTGCCTGTGGCCAACCCTGGCTTCCACTGTTTCTAATGAATTCAGTGGTCATTCTTATTGTTGTCCCCAGGAATGGAATGTCTCTTTCATCCTTAAGCTGCTTTTAAGATTTTTCTCCATTTATTTGGTTTCCATTAGTTTATGATGTGCCTAGGTGTGGTTGTCTTTGTCTTAATCTTTTTTGGGGTTTGTGGAGCTTCTTGGATCTGTGGGTTGGTATCTTTCATCAATTTTGATTAATTACTGGCTATTATCCCTTAAGATATTCTTCTGGCCTATTCTCTTTCTCTCTCCCTGTGGGACTCCACTTACACATATATCAGACAACTTGATGTTGTCCTGCAAATCTCAGACATGTGTTCTTTGTTTCTTACTCTTTTCCCCTCTCTTGCCATTTCATTTTTAATTCTTGTTTCTTTCTGTGCTTCAGTCTGGATAACTACCATTGACCTATCTTCAAATTCACCGATTCCTCTCTTGGGCTGTGTCCAGTCTGTGGTTAAAATCCTCTGATAGGGGCACCTGGGTGGCTCAGTCGATAAACGTCTGCCTTCGGCTCAGGTCGTGATCCTGGGGTCCTGGGATCGAGCCCCGCATCGGGCTCCCTGCTCAGTGGGGAGTCTGCTTCTCCCTCTCCACTCCCCCTGCTTATGTTCCCTCTCTCACTGTCTCTCTCTCTGTCAAATAAATAAATAAAATTAAAAAAAAATCCTCTGATAGATTTTTCATTTCAGATATTTGTATTTTTTCAATTCTGAAACTTCTATTTGGTTCTTTCCTAGAGTTTCCATTTTTCTCTTAAATTTCCATCTTTTCATCCATTGTCTCGTTTTACCTCCAAATTCTTTAACATATTTTTCAGGTCTTTGCCTATTCCAGCATCTGGGTCATGTGTGGGTCTGCTTTTATTAATTGTGTTTTCCTGTTTCACACAGCTAGTAAATTTGGATTGTATGTTGAACATTGTGGGTGACATGTTGTAAAGATTCTGGATTATATTATCTTCCTCTAAAGAATGTTGCTTTTTTTTTTTTTTTAAGATTTTATTTATTTGTGAGAAAGAGAGCATGAGTGGGGAGGAGAGGGAGAAGCAGGCTCCCTGCTGAGCAGGGAGCTGGACGCGGGGCTCAATCCCAGGACCCTGGGATCATGACCTGAGCTGAAGGCAGACGCTTAAGCAACTGAGCCACCCAGGCACCCCAAGAATGTTGAGTCTTGTTCTTGCAGACAGTTAAATTGACTGACTAATCACCTTGAACATATCAAGGCTTGGTTTCAGCTTTGTTAGAATGGGTCTATTTGAAATCCCACCTCCTCCTCTCCCAAGTTCTAGCATATGACCCCTACTCCTAGGGTATGCTCCAAACTCTTAAGGCCTGGCTTTTTTGGGGGTGTCAACTGAAAGCCTCGGATGATTAATCAGAATCTTTCCCCCTAGGGTTGGAATTGTATGACCTCTATTATTTCTGTTCAGTTTACTTACCGTCCCCCCAACACACACACATCCAAGCTGTTTTCCACTAGACCTCAGAGTCTTGTTCTGCACATACACAGCTTAGGATCTGGCCAAGGATCTGAGGTGAACCTCTATGCAGATTTCTGGGGCTCCCTCTGTGTGGCTCCTTCCTCTCCTGTGCTTGCCCTGCAAGTCTTAGGTGCTCTAGCATCTTTGAACTCTGATCTCTGTTACTTCCAGTTAACAAGACCACTGATCTCTGGGCTCTACATCCCTGCTTAGTGTCAATTCTTTTTCTCCTTTCTAAAGAAAGCCATGGTGAACATGGACTTCATCTCAAGTACTCTTCTCTCAAGATCTGCAGCTCTGTGCTGCACTCTCCAATTCCTACAAATGATTATTTTGTGTATTCTGCTTAGTTTCAGAGTTGTTTAGGATGGGAGTGGTGGTAATCCACTGAGGCTGGCTTGCAGACTTTTAAAACTTTTTATTAGATCATAAAACATATATATTCTGGATTTCTGGGGTTTGAGTCCTGCTTAGAAAGGACTTTCCTACCAAGAGATGGTTAAAAGTTTCTTTGGGTTTTCTTCTAGTACTTTAACAGTTTGATTTTTTTTTTTTTATGTTTAAATCTCTGACTCATCCGTAATTCATTTGGATGAAAGAAAAAGGTAGAGGGGCGCCTGGGTGGCTCAGTCGTTAAGCATCTGCCTTCGGCTCAGGTCATGGTCCCAGGGTCCTGGGATCGAGCCCCGCATCGGGCTCCCTGCTCGGCGGGAAGCCTGCTTCTCCTTCTCCCACTTCCCCTGCTTGTGTTCCCTCTCTCGCTGTGTCTCTGTCAAATAAATAAATAAAATCTTTAAAAAAAAAAAAAAAGGAAAGAAAGAAAAAGTAGAGGGGTCTAACAGTGTTTTTCCCAGATGCTACCAAGTCATTCTAATACCAGTAACTAGAGAGCACTTCCCTCCACTGATTTGAAATGAATTCTTTCCTTATATGTTAAATTCCTGAATGTATTGTGTGTATTTTTCACTTCTGTTCCATTGATACATTTTATATACGTTTTCATACATATATTTGTTGGTATGAAATTGTTTTAATTACTATAGGATCATAATCTGTTTTAGTACCTAATAGTGTTAGTTGTTCTTTTATTCTTTCAGAAATTTTCTGGTTATTGTTGTTGTTTTTAAAAATTTCATGAACTTTAGAATCAGCTCATGTAGTTGAAAAATTATGTGTGGGCACATAGATCCCAGTGGGGTATTGTCGTTGAGATCATATTTACATGTTACATTTAAGAAGTTGCTTTTTTAGTGGCTTTATTTTTATACCTTCAAAATCACCCATTTTAAGTGTACACTTCAGTGATGTTTAGCGAATTTATAGAATTGTGCAGCTATCCCTGTGGTCCAGTTTTAGAACACTCCACCCCAAGAAGAGCACATGTGCCATTTGCTGTCCCTCCCTATTCCCCCCGCCAGCCCCAGGCAGCCGCTCTCCCACTTTCTGCCTTTACTAGTTTTCCTTTTCGGGACATTTCATGTAAATGCAGTCCCACAACCTGTGGTCTGCAGCATCTGGCTTCTTTCACCCAGCCTACTGTGTTCGAGATTCGTCTCTCTTGTAGTGGGTACCAGTAATTCCTTTTCACCTCTGAGCAGCCTTCCATAGCCCAGACACACCACACCTTGTCTGTTCATTCATTGCAGTTGGTGGGTGCTCGTGCACATCTTCATTTCTCTCGAGTAGCAACCTAGGAGAATTGCTGAGCCGTATGGCAAAAGGGTGTGTAACTTTTTAAGAAATTGCCAACCTGTCTTCCTTCCAGAGTGGGCACGTCATCTCACACCCCCACCACGTGTGAGGGCTCCAGTTGCACATCCTCCCCGACACTCAATATTGACAGTTACACCTTTCTCACATTGAGTCTTTTCTAGATAAGAACATATGCAGTACAGCTTTCTTTACATTTGAAGCCTTTTTTCTCCTCCAGGGGCTTTAAACAGATCGCTCCATCTGGATTGTATACATGCCAGTGCATTTGTTTCTGGCAGTTTTCTTTTTATGGAGTGGGGGTTGCTGTTGTAAACGGGACATTTTCTTTTGTTAACTTGTCCAACTGCTTACTGTTTGTACATAGGAAGGCTAGGTATTTGGGTACGTTGCTTGGATACCCTATCCCTTAGTGAAATCTCTTTCTGTCTGCCACATTTTTACATTTCTTCTTTTGGACTCTCCAAAGTAAACACAGTTATTTCTCTCCTTTCTTTCTCCTCAAATTTCTTTTTTTCCCCCCCTCTTAACTACTTTCATCAGTTAGAATCATCCAAACAAAATAGTAGTGATAGGGGGCATTCTTTAGTTCCAGAGTCTCATGGAAACTTCTCTTGCTTCCAACCATTACAGATGATGCTGATTTTTGGCTTGATGGATGTGTGAGTCTATGTGTGTAATTTTATCATGTTAAGAAAGCATCCTTCTTTCTAATTTGATAAGAGATTTTGTTATAAATGGTAAATTTTGTCAAATGCCTTTCAGCATCTATGATGAGCATGATTTATCTCCTTTAATACATTAATATAAAGTAAATTAAAAGGTGTCCTTATCATACTGTACAAGTCTCACTCGGTTCTGGTGATTTCTCCCTTTAATGATCATGGTGGATTTTATTTGCTAATACTTTATTTGGGATTTTTGCTTTGATTTTTATGTAAGTGAAGTTCATCTGTGGTTTTCCTTTATTGTGCTGTAATTGTTGGCTTTCCATATAATGTCCCTGATAAAAAACTTGGAAGTGTTTCTTCCTCCTCTAGTCCCTGGGTCAATTTATTTTTTATTTTTTTATTTTTTTTAAAGATTTTATTTATTTATTTGCCAGAGAGAGAGAGAGAGGGAGAGCACAAGCAGGGGTAGTGGCAGGCAGAGGGAGAAGCAGGCTCCCTGCTGAGCAAGGAGGACCCCAGGATCATTACCCTAGCTGAAGGCAGACACTCAATGACTGAGCCACCCAGGTGCCTGCCCTGGGTCCATTTAAATGGCATTGAGATTAGCATTCCTAAAGGTTCACTTTAGGTTGGTTCCTTCACCTGGGAAAGGATCCATGCCTGAGGTTTCTCCCTTCCCCTCCCACCACGGGGCTTCAGGAATGGTGGTATCTCTGCAACAACCTTCCCAAGTTTCTTCTGGTATAGCTCTTTTCCCTTTTTGGTATGTTGGGGAGGAAAAGATTTCCTCTACCTTTCACAGATTCTTCTGGCTGGTCTAAGAATTAAATTGACATGAGACAGATTAACAGGAGGAAACCAAATTTAATTTTATATGTATGGGAATCCACAGGAATACACAGGAGAGGTTTATATGCTGTCTTGAGCTAAGAGACGGGATGGGGGTCTGGGGCTTCAAAGGGGGAGGAGGGCATTGGCAGGGCAATAAGAAGAGCAGATGTTTGGTAATGAGATGTTTGCCCTGCCATACAGATGAATCATGCAGATAAACTTTATCTCTGGTAATAGCCCTTAGTCTGGGAAAGACCCCTCAGTTGGATTCTTCTGGGTACTTAAGGAGGGGCAACATTCTCTTGAGCTTGCAGGGTCTCAGTTGCTTTCAGCGCAAAATAGTTCATGTGCCAAAGTTGCACATTTTGTGGAGACTTGTTCTGAACCCCTTCAGGTTCTTGTTGGTACTTCCCCGCCCCCCCCTCAGAAAATCTGTCTCCTCTAGGCCTTCAAATTTGCTTGCCTAGACTGTGGCCTCGACAGCCCCTTCTTGTCTTGATTAGCTTAAACCCCCTTCCCCACGACCAAATAAAATAAGTCTTAAGTTGACTTAAGGTTACCATTTTTCTCTTAATTTTTGAAAAGTTTTACATTCAGAAAATGCTACATTCTTCCAAGTTGTTCTTGGAGAAATAGACTAAGATATACATCATCTCCCAGAGCCCCTGGGGCAACAGGAAGTCACTGGAAAGCGTCCTCTGCATTCAGCAGCCAAGCATCGGCTCCTCTCCTCCCCTGAGGGTGGAAATGCTGGCCAGAGAGCTTCAATATGACCTCACTTCTACCTCCTTCCCTGTCTTTAAAGAATAATCCATAACTGAGGTTAGGTAATAAAAGCTCACATGGCTTTCCCCAAGATGTGTGTTGACTGGGTCAGTTTCCTCCTTACTTAGACAGTGGTCAAACATAAGCAGTTTTCCCTCGCCCCCTTTTGTTGTAAAACTCAGGCTTCACTCAAACCATCTCATGGAGACTAGATCTGTGAAAAAAAGAAAAAAAATGTATTGATACTTGCTCTTTATATGCTTTAATTTGGTCGGAAGCCCCACAGATGGCAAGAACGGGACTGACAGGGGAAGGGTAGCAGAAGGTGCCGCCTGAAAATATGCCCCATGGGGATAAGGATTTGAGGCGCTGGGAAGAAGCAGACTCAGGAAAAGCTCTCCACCCTTCCCCTATTTGTCTAGAGCAGTACTAAATTTATAAAGATTTCTCCCTCCCCTACCTACCTGGAAGGGCACAAGTTAATCCCTGGAGAGAACTCGAGTCCCTTAGCATCACCAGACGGATCTGCATAACAAACCCGGCTAAAGACTAGCCTTAACCACCATTAGTTTCCCAGTATATCTATCTTCCCTCAATGTTCTGCCTCTAGAAGCTCGAAGTCCTTCTGCTTTGACTTATCTCTTCTCTAAAAATGTGTTGTTCTTTTGTTAACTCTCTCTTTCCTCTCTCTCTCTGTTACTCATGTGAGTGTTCCCATGTGCATGCTTGATGCACATGCTAATAAACTTCTGTTTTCCTCTTGCCAGTCTGTCTCTTGTCAGCATAATTGACAGGGCCCCAGCCACAGAACCCAAGATGGGTAGAGCAAAAACATTTTTTCCCTCCCCTACAGAAGCTTCCTCCAAGAAACGACCTGCATGTTATTCTCCCTGAAGACAGAAAGCAGCTTCAAGTAGGAAGGGGTCACCTGCCTCCTCCATCCTCTTCCTCACCCTCCTCTGTCTCCACCTTCCCCTTCTCCCTCTAGGCTTCTGTCCCTATAAACAGGTACCACTCATGGCTACCCCCAACCCGTCTGATTTCAGAAACAAAACAATTCCCTTGAGCCTGTATTTCCTTCCTACTATTTTTTTCTACTGTAGTAAAATGCACATAACCTAGAATTTACCATTTTTAAGTCTCTCATCCAGCAGCATCAGACACATTCACAATGTTGTACAATCACCCCCACCATACATTTCCATAATGTTTTCATCTTCCCTGAGACTCTATACTCATTAAATACTATCTTTCCATTCTGCTCTCCCTTTCAATTTTTAAAAATCTCTGGGACAAACAGCATCATACCAATTATAAAAGGCATCTTTATTTTTTTTAAGTTTATTTTTCTTTCTAAATAATTTTTTTTTTTTTAAACAGGCTCCACGCTGGGCGTGAAGCCCAACACGGGACTTAAACCCATGACCCTGACATCAAGACCTGAGTCAAGATCAAGAGTCCTATACTTAACCGACTGAGCCACCCAGGTGCCCCTAAAGTTTATTTTTCCTTTTAATGATCTCTATACCCAATGTGGGGCTCAAACTCCCGACCCTGAGATCAAGAGTCACATTTAGAGAAAGGGAGAGAGGAAGCATGTGGGGTGCGGGCAGGGCCAGAGTGGGAGAGAGAATCTCTAGCAGGCTCCACACTCCACTTGATCTGGACCCTGAAATCATGACCTGAGCCGAAACCCAGAGTCGGACGCTTAACTGACTGAACCACACGGGCACCCCCAAAAGGAATTTTTAAAAGAAAAAACTATCGCCTACAGTGTGATCACTCTTCCTATATGAGCTGTTTCCATTTTCCTATATTCCCTACCGGTTCTTGTCCATATGTGGTCATTCTCAGTGCAGATTTTTATGCAGTCTTGTCTTCTGCTTCACTTAGAGGCTAATCTTTTTTTCATGTTAATATATCATATTAATATAATATAATTAATATAATATAATTAATATAATATGTTGGACTTGACAAATGAGTTCGAGATAGTGTATCAAATTAATAGACCACAACTTTAAAAAATCATTTCCCTGTTAGCGGTCTGTAATTTTTCATCATTTTGAATAAAGTTATTTTGAAATTCTTGTGAATCATTCCTATTTCCCCTCCCTCCCTGGTTTTGGATAAAGTCCCAGGAGTGGGGCTTATTAGGTCAAAGGAATGAATGATTTTAAAAAGACGTTAGAAACCCACTCCTGAGGTACTAATTCAAACTGCCAGTTACAGAATTTGAGGGCTCTGGTTTTGCCCACAGCCTCACCAGTTCTGGGTATTATTACTTAAATACCTACTCTGCAGCGTAATAAAACTATCATTGTTACTTTCATTTGTATTTGGTTACCAGTAAAATTAAATTTTCTGCCTAATGTTTACCCCTTAGCTGTATTTCTCTTCTTTTGCCTGTTCTCTCCTTTACCAAGTCACTCCATGGAGACTGGATTTTTAAAAATTTTATTTGGGGGCGCCTGGGTGGCTCAGTTGGTTAAGCGGCTGCCTTCGGCTCAGGTGATGATCCCAAGATCCTGGGATCAAGCCCCGCATCGGACTCCCTGCTCGGCAGGGAGCCTGCTTCTCCTTCTCCCTCTGCCTGCCTCTCTGCCTACTTGTTCTCTCTCTCTCTCTGTCAAATAAATAAATAAAATCTTTAAAAAAAAATTTTATTTGTACCTGCTCTTTATATGCTGTAGAACTGTTAATAGGTATTTTCAATGGAATCATTCCCTGTCCCATCCATTTTTCTCTAAATTCTGCACATGTGCATGCACACCCAGCCATACACTCCAAATTGCAAAGTGTTGGTGTCGTCAAATCTGCCTTGAGAAAGGAGAACTGAGCTTCCCCTTTGGGGTCTGGGCACATGCCCAGCCTACTGCTGTCTTCCTGGTAAGTGCTTGGTTGGGGACAGAGCGTGGGAGGCAGGTTGGGAACCTTCTGCAGTTTCCTGTCTGGACCAGAAATCACCGATCCTTTGAACAGATCTAGAAACTGAGGTCGTGTGGTTATAAATCAACTGTGCATCAACCTCTGAACTGCTCAGCCTCTGCCCAGCCCCCCTCCAACATTCCAGTGATTTGCTTTCCACTATGAACAGTCTCGTTCCTTCCTTTTCTTCCTGGGCCAAGTTCCCTGCAACAAGGCCTAGCATAGTGCGCCTGACGGTTGTGGGTGCATTTCTGATCATGTGTGACATGGCTCATCGGGCATTTTAATGTGCAGTAAGGAAAAATGAATAAGCACTACGGATGTGTCTTGGAACAGGGCGAATGTGCACTTGACTCTTCATGTCAATGGTAGACTATATAGAGCACAGCTCTTGCAAATGTAGGAGGTGGTGGCTGATGCTAGCAGCCTTGAGGGTCCAACGGGCCCAGATCAGTGCCAGCCTGGCCATCTGCTGGTTGGATGACCTCGTGTAAGTCCGCTGGGCTCTCTGAGCCTGCTTCTTCCATTACATGGGGTCATGCATGCCTCACTGGGCTACTGTAAGGTCTAAGAAAAGATCAAACCTCTTTCAAAGAGTAGTGCCTGGACTCTGGGGTCTTTCGGTAACCCATGACAGTATAGCCCACACTCAACAACTCAGAGCACCCCTCCCCTGCCACGTCCCTCCAGCGTGTGGGAATGCACTGGGCTGGCCCCATTCACTCCATCTTCAGAAAACTCTCAAACTCTCCATAGAGTTCCTTCTAAACTTTATTGAGCATCTGCTGTGTGCTGGGGATTTATGTGTGGGGAGGCCTGGGCAACTGAATCTGGCATCTCATATTCTGGTCGACCCATTCCTGGTGTCTGATGCTTTGCCCTTTGTTCCAGAATCGGGACCTTAGGACTCTGGGTACAGAGAGCTTTTGGGGGGGGGGGCTCCTACTGGTGGGCAGATTTCACAGCCACCCAAGCCTCCTCTATCATTCCAGTGGATGATTAGCCCCATCAATCCAGTGTTTGTGTTAAGGGATTCTGCCAGATTTATTTTTCAGTACAAAATTTAAGGGACAAGTCTGCCTTCCCAAAGAAAGTGAACAGCTTTGAAGGCTGTATCCTTGGGGCCTGGGTGCCCCTAGCAGGTGTTTGTGGAAACCAGCCCCTCAAAAAGGAGGCCCTCTCAAGTGCCCCCCAAAACAATTCAGTTCCAGATTCAGTATCTACCCTAAAGAGGGACACTCTCCCACCAGGCCTATGATGAAGGAATTGGGGACCATCAGTCCACTTCAAGGAGCCTCATGTCTTAAGGGAGATGCTGTAGAGGGCAGGGAAAGCCAATCCCGAGCTAGGAAGACCCCAGGGCAGGCCAGGCTCACACAGTGGAGGCCTCAGACTTAGCAGCTGAGCAAGAGAAAAAACCTCTTGCACAAGAACAGTTGCTGGAATGGAGGTCCATCTGCAGAGGTGGGCCCAGGAGGCCAGGCTGTCTCCTAGAGAGCAGTGCAGGTATAGAGGAAGGTAGAGAATCCTCCCGACCAGTTGTGAACTTCATTGTCGCCAGAAGTATTTTGAAAGCCTCGACTCCAAGCTCTCCTTTGCTGTATGTGGAGCAAGTGTGATCCCTGAACCTCCTGGCGTTTCATGCTGGTGTTTCTGTCCCAGCCAGGAATCCTGGCCTTGCTGAGGAGCTGGGATTGGTGGGAGAAGGTGAAGGAGTCTGAAATCTTTGGCCGCCTGGTACTGGCTTAGGCACAATCTCAAACTGGAAAGAGAAGAGAAGGCCGTGCTGTGCGCCCAGAGGATGGGGAGCCCTTTTAGCAGTCCCCAGCAGCATCAGGCCCAGGGGAACCCTCATTAAAAGGACCTCTCCCCCTTTGGAAAAGAGCAGGAGGTATGGTCAGGTGGTTCCCTACACCTGCGATGCAGAGAACCAAGACATGGTGTGCCCCCAACCTCGACCCCACCCTGGGGTTCCCAGCCTAGGGAGAGGGCTGAACTCCAGCACCCAAGGCTTTGGGAGCACGGGGGATGCACCCAACCCAAAGTGGGGGTGAAGGGAAGTTCAGGGGGGTCATGCCTGAGTTGACTCCTGAAGGATAAAGAGAGGATATCCAGGTCACCAAAGCAGCAGGGACATTCAGGTGGATCTAGAGTATCTGGTGACCTCCGGGTGGTTTCCCTCCACTTTCAGAGCAATCCAGCCTCACCCCTGGAATCTGTGGCTCACACCAAAGTGTGGATCTCTTCAACTTAGAAGTGACGGACCCTGGGCGCCCTCCCTAGGCAAGTCGCCATTAGCAGGTGAGTTTATAAGTTGTTCTTTCAGATCTCTTGTCCTTAATTGTTTTCTGGTCTGGGGAGGGGGAAGGGGTTGACAATAGAGTGTGCGGTAGAAGCAGAGATAGCGTATCTTTTCTGGCTGCTGACTTCACACGGCTTCTGATGTGTCCCCACCCAACCGTGATGGAAAAGTCTAGACACCAAACATGTCACAGCATCTGCTTCTGAGGTGGGGGGGGGGGGGGTTCCCGCCTATTGGTCATGGGTTGAATTTCTTAAAAAATGAAATATGAACGTTAAAGAATTCTATTCAATGCCTTTTCTGTCCTCTACAGAGATTATATTTTTGGTTCTTTTCCAGATGAGATATACTTTTAAGATATTTTCTAGCTTTCTGCCAAAATGTTCAGTCTGTTTCAGATAAACCCAGTTATAAATTCCCACGTGTTTGGGTGTCTGTCTGTCTGTGCCGGTTCTTGCTCTTAGAATTCTGGCTCCTTAAATGTGTTCATTTTTTTTTATAGTTACCTCACTTAGAAGTACAGTGTTTATTGGTGTATCACCATGCCTAGCATGGAGTGGGTGCTCCGTAAACGTTCTTTAACTTAAAAAATTTTAATTACCACATATAAGTGCACAGGAAAGCGCTCTTTAGGACATTCATAGTGTTGTGGGACCATCGCCACCATTCACCTCCAGAACTTTTTTTTTTTCATCCTGCAAACCTGAAACTCTGTGCCCGTTAAGCAACGGCCCCCCTTCCCCCCTCCACCAGCAGTGGGAGACTTTGTCTCCATGATTTTGATTACTCTAGGTGCCTCCCAAAAGTAGATTCATGCAGTATTGGTCTCTTTGTGACTGGCTTCCTTCATTTAGCATAATGTCCTCAGGGTTCGCCCATATGTAACAAGTGTCAGAATGTCTTTCCTTTTTAAGGATAATGTTGCATTGTATGTATCACACATTGGCTTATCCATTCATCTGTGATGGACTTTGGGGTTGCTTGTACCTTTAAGCTATTGTGAATAAAGCTGCTACAAATATGGAGGTACCAAAATCTGTTAGAGTCCATACTTTCAGTTCCTTTGGGTATATACCCAGAAGTGGAGTTGCTAGATCATGTGATTCTATGTTTAATTTTTTGAGGAACCATCATAATGTTTTCCAGAGTGGGTGCATCTTTTTTTTTTGGCATGTCCACCAAGAGTACACAAAGGTTCCAATTTCTCCACATCCTTGCTAACACTTATTTCCTTTTTTTTTTTTTTAATATAGTAGCCATACTAATGGGTGTGAGGTGATAGGTCATTGTGGTTTTGATTCACATTTCCCTGACGATGAGTGATATTGAGCATCTTCGCACATGCTTGTCAGCTGTCTGGATGTCTTCTTTGGAGAAATGTCTATTTGGGTCCTTTGACCATTTTTTCCTAACATTTTTCAGTTTATTTTTAGTAATCTCCAATGTGGGGTTTAAACTCATGACCCCAAGATCAAGAGTCACATGCTCCTCCTTTGACCATTTTTTAATGAAGTTGTTTTGTTGGTGGTGAGTTTGCAGGAGTTCTCTATATATTCGGAATATTTACCCCTCATCAGATAAAATTTGCAAATATTTCCTCCCATTCCATAAGTTGCCTTTATACTTTGTTGATTGTGTCATTTTGTGCACAGAAGTGTTCAATTCTGATGAAGTCCAATTTGTCTGTCTTCTTTAGATGACTGTGCCCTTGGTGCCAAATTCAGTGTCGTGAAACTTTCCCCCTGTTTTCTGAGGGCTTTATAGTTTCAGTTTTTATATTTAGGCATTTGATCCATTTTGAGCAAATGTTTGTATGGGGTATAAAGGAAGGGTCCAACTTCATCCTTTTGGATGTAGACACCCATACCCGCCCCCTGCCCTGCCTCCCCACTATTTGATGGAAAGATTGTGCTTTGTCCATTGAATGGTCTTGACACTCTTGCCAAAAATCACAAGAGTTTCCTTCTGGGCTCTCTATTCTATTCCATTGGTCTGTATACCTTTGTGTTAATACCATACTGCTTTGATTACTGTAGCTTTGTTATAAGTTTGAAACCAGGAAGTAGAAGACCTCTAACTTTGCTCTTTTTCAAGATTGCTTTGGCTATTTGGGGGCCCTTGAGAGTCCATATGATTTTTAGGATGGATTTTTAAAAAAGATTTTATTGATTTGACATAGAGACAGACAGCGAGAGAGGGAACACAAGCAGGGGGAGTGGGAGAGGGGGAAGCAGGCTTCCTGCTGAGCAGGGAGCCCAATGTGGGGCTCGATCCCAGGACCCCGGGATCATGACCTGAGCCAAAGGCAGACACTTAATGACTGAGCCACCCAGGTGCCCCGATTGCTTTTTTAAATTTCTGTAAAAAAGGGCTATTGGGATTTTGATGGTGATTCCTTTAAGTATTGACCTCCTAATGAGTAGTTTTGACATCCTAATGAGTAGTATTGACATCCTAATGACACTAAGTATTCCAATCTATTAACGTGGGATATTTTTCCATTTATTTCTATCTTCTTTAATTTCTTTCAGCGATGTTTTATAGTTTGCAGTGTACAGGTCTTGCAGCTCCTTGGTTAAGTTTATTCCCAAGTATTTTATGTCTTTTAATAAGATGGTAAATGGAATTTATTCTCCTAATTTCCTTTGGTTAGTGTATAGAAATGCAACCAGTTTTTGTGTGAATTTTGTATTCTGCAACTTTGCCAAATTTATTAGTTGTAATAGAGTGTATGTCTGTATAATCTTTAGGGTTTTCTGCAGGTACATAGGTTTTATATATATTTATATGTTCATTTTGTCCGAGAACAGAGATAATGTCTTCCTTTCCAATTTGGATGCCTTTTTTTTTCTTGCCTAATTGTTCTGGCTAGCATTCCTAGTACTATATTTAATAGAAGAGGCCAATATAGACATCCCTGTCTTACCCTGATCTCAGAGTAAAAGCTTTCAGTCTTTTACCATTGGATATGTTATCTGTGGGCTTGTCGTGTGTGCCTTTTATTAGTTGAAATTTCCTTCTAGTCTGTTTTTTGAGTGTTTTTATCATGAAAGGATATTGAATTTTTGTTCAAATGTTTTCTTTGCATCAACTGAGACAAGCATGTGGTTTTTGTCTTTCATTCTGGTAATGTGTTATATTCTATCAAATGATTTTCCTATGTTGACCCGTCCTTGCATTTCAGGAATAAATCCCACTTGGTTGTGGTGTATAATCCTTCTAATACACTCTTGAATTCTGTTTGTTAGTACTCTTTTCTTTTCTTTAGGATTTTGCATCTATATTCTTCAGGGATATTGGTCTGTAGTTTGTTTCTTGAAGTGTTTTTCTCTGGCTTTGGTATAGAGGGAATGCTGGCCTCATAGAGTAGATTTGGACATGTTCCCTCTTCAATTTTTTGTAAGAGTTTGAGGAGGATAGCTTTTCATTCTTTAAATGCTTGATAGAATCCACTAGTGAAGCCATCCGGTCCTGGGCTGGTTTTTGGGTTTTTTTTGTTTTTTTTCCTTTGTGAGGAGGTTTTTAGTTACTGTTTCAATCCTCTCACTAGTTACAGGGCTGTTCAGATTTCTATTCCTTCATGATTCAGTCCTGGCAAGTTAGAGGTTTCTAGGAATTTATCCATTTCATTTAGGTTGTCCAATTTGTTATACAGTTGTTCATAGTACTCCTAAAATCCTTTTTATTTTTGTAAAAATTGGCTGCAATGTCCTCTATTTCATTTCTGATTTTAGGTGAATCCTCTTTTTTTTTTTTTTTTTAATTAGCCATTCTAGCTAAGTTTTCTCAGTTTTATTGATCTTTTAAAAAAAACTTAATTTTCTCTTTATTCACTATTTCATTTATCTCTGAATCTTTGTGATTTCCTTCTGCTAGTTTTGGGTTCACTTTTTTTAATTCATTAAGGTGTAAAGTTAGGTTGTTGATCTGAGATCTTTTTTCATGTAAGTATTTATAGGAAAAGAATGTAAACTTCCTTCTTGGCACTGCTTTCTCTAAATACCATGGTTTTGGCATGTTTTTTTTTTCCCCCATTTCATCATACTTTCAAGATACTTGCTCATTTACCTTGTGATTTATTTGACCCATTGGTCAAGAGTGTTGTTTAATTTTGCACAATTTTTTATTTTCCAATTTTCCACTTGCTATTGATTTCTAAGTTTCTAGGAATTTCATTCTTTTGTGATTGGAAAGATAGTTTGTGTGATCTCAGTTTTCAAAAATTTATTAAGACTTATTTTTGGGGGGCGCCTGGGTGGCTCAGTTGGTTAAGCATCTGCCTTCAGCTCAGGTCATGATTTCAGGGTCCTGGGATTAAGCCTCACATCAGGCTCCCTGCTTAGCAGGGAGCCTTGTTCTCCCTCTCCCTCTGCTGCTCCCCCTGCTTGTGCTCTCTCTGTCAAATGAATAAATAAAATCTTTTGAAAAAAGACTTATTTTGTGGTGTAGCATATGGTGTATTCTGGAGAATTTCTATGTGCACTTGAGAAAAATATATATCCTGCTGTTGTTGGGTGGAGTGCTGTATGTTTGTTAGGTCCAATTGAGCTGTAGTGTTCAAATTGTCTATTCCCTTAATGATCATCTTTCTGGTTGTTCTATCCATGGTTGAAAGTGGGTGGGTGGGTTGGGAGGGTTTAAGGTCTCAATGTGGAACTATCTTTAAAAAAAAAAATTTTATTTATTTGAGAGAGAGAGAGAGCATGATTGGGGGAGAGGGGCAGAAGGAGAAGCAGACTCCCCACTGAGTGGGGAGCCTGATGTGGTGCTCAATCCCAGGACCCTGAGATCATGACCTGAGCCAAAGGCAGATGCTTAACCAACTGAGCTACCCAGGCGCCCTCAATGCAGAACTATGTTTTTCTCCCTTCAATTCTGTCCATGTTTGCTTCAGATATTTAGAAGCTCTGATGTCTGGTGCATATATACTTATAATTGTTCTTCTTGGTGAATGGACCCTTTTATCATTACATAATGTCCTTTCCTGTCCCTTGTAACGGTTTTTTTTTCTTTTTTTTAAATCTTAAAATGAAGTTTTAATTTTACAAATAGTTTATTGAAAATAAAGACAAGCTTTTCAGAATAATCTGAAATAATTCAGAATATGCTGGTGCCACATTTTCTCTAATTGGATCCTCTGTAATAAGTTAATTATATATTAATTCGGATTGTTTCATCATCATCACCAAACTGATACTTATTTCCTTGTTTGGATTAGTACTTTTTTTTTTTATTCTTATGTTAATCCCCATACATTACATCATTAGTTTTAGATGAAGTGTTCCATGATTCATTGTTTGTGCATAACACCCAGTGCTCCGTGCAGAATGTGCCCTCCTCAATACCCACCACCAGGCTAACCCATCCTCCCACCCCCCTCCCCTCTAGAACCCTCAGTTTGTTTTTCAGAGTCCATCGTCTCTCATGGTTCGTCTCCCCCTCCGATTTCCCCCGCTTCATTCTTCCCCTCCCGCTACCTTCTTCTTCTTTTTTTTTCCTTAACATATATTGCATTATTTGTTTCAGAGGTACAGTTCTGAGATTCAACAGTCTTGCACAATTCACAGCGCTTACCAGAGCACATACCCTCCCCAGTGTCTATCACCCAGTCACCCCATCCCTCCCACCCCACCCCCCACTCCAGCAACCCTCAGTTTGTTTCCTGCAATTAAGAATTCCTCATATCAGTGAGATCATATGATACATGTCTTTCTCTGTTTGACTTATTTCACTCAACATAATACCCTCCAGTTCCATCCACGTCGTTGCAAATGGCAAGATCTCATTCCTTTTGATGGCTGCATAATATTCCATTGTATATATATACCACATCTTCTTTATCCATTCATCTGTCGATGGACATCTTGGCTCTTTCCACAGTTTGGCTATTGTGGACATTGCTGCTATAAACATCGGGGTGCACGTACCCTTTCGGATCCCTACTTTTGTATCTTTGGGGTAAATACCCAGTAGTGCAATTGCTGGATCATATGGTAGCTCTATTTTCAACTTTTTGAGGAACCTCCATACTGTTTTCCAGAGTGGCTACAACAGCTTGCATTCCCACCAACAGTGTAGGAGGGTTCCCCTTTCTCCGCATCCCCGCCAACATCTGTTGTTTCCTGACCTGTTAATTTAGGCATTCTGACTGGCATGAGGTGGTATCTCATTGAGGTTTTGATTTGGATTTCCCTGATGCCGAGTGATATTGAGCACTTTTTCATGTGTCTGTTGGCCATTTGGATGTCTTCTTTGGAAAAATGTCTGTTCATGTCTTCTGCCCATTTCTTGATTGGATTCATTGTTCTTTGGGTGTTGAGTTTGATGAGTTCTTTATAGATTTGGTTTTTTTTTTCTTAAATTTGAATTGTCCCTTATCAGCATAGCCACCCCTGCTCTCTTTTGGTTACTATTTGTATAGACGATCTCTTTCCATCCTTTGGCTTTCAACCTTTATGTGTCCTCAGATCTAAAGCGAATCTCCTGCAGTCAGCATAAAGTCAATTACTGGATTTTTCACCTCCAGAATTTGGTTATTAAAGTTTCTTTCTCTTTGTTGATATTCTCATTTTGCTCCTATGTTATTTTCTTCATTTCATTTAGTTGTCTGCCCACCTTCTCCTTCAGGAGATTGAGCATATTTAGGACAGTTGTTTTAAAGTCTCTGCCATGTACGTGAGAGAGGCCTATGGGTCTTGAGAGTTCATTTCTGGAGGTTTTCTGTACTCCTTTGAATGGGCCCTCCTTCCCTCTTTCTTTGTATGTCTTGTCATCTTTTGTTGAGACTGGGCATTTGAAAAGACCTCCACCTCTCCCAGTCTTTGTAGACTATCCCCGCGTGGGGGGAACACCTTCACAGATCAGCCTGATATAAAGGCTCAGGGTTCTCCCAAATATTTTTGGAGGGTTGTGTCTTCCCTGGGCCTGTGTGTGTGCCTTAATTTCACATCCCCAGTATACCCAGCTTCTTTTATATATTTTCCTTTCCCTAGGAGCCTCACCCCTGCTTCTCAGCAGTTTAGATACAGTATTGCATTCTTCTGCCTATAATCTTGCTCCTAGCCAGCCGCTTGCTGGTCTGCAGACTCCCTACAGCCCTCTCTTGCATGGGTACCCATAAATGCTTTCAGCAACTTCCAACCTGACATCCAGGCTAGGCCACCCTTCTCATCAGCACTCTGAGCCAGGAGAGACAGAAGAGACAGAACCCTGCCCCTCTGGCAGCCCCCAGGCCAGTCTGAACGTCATAAGCCAAGTTCCACACTTTTCCTTCCATCCCGAGGAAGGAGTCCGGAATTGGTTGGCTTCCTTGAAACCATACTGTAACAGGCAAGCAAAAACACCATGGGATTCCCTACTGCCTTGAGGTCAGCTTCTTCTTGGTTGGGCACTCACCTGGATGATACTGCTGCTTTTAGACTTCTCACGGAGTACTTTGGTCCATTTTATTTTACATTTGGTGTTTCCATGGAGGAGTGAGGGTCTTGGCTTCTAGGCCTGCCATCTTGCCAATGTCACTTGTCCTTCTCTGGATTTTGATCAAGATGTTTCCAATGCAATTATTAGATACCCCACCAGAAGGGTTCTGAATGATCTTTCATACTTCAGTACATCCCTTGGATTCCAGAGATTGTTGAATTTTGCTTATTAATGTATTAGTAACATCTGTATTCAAGTGTGCAGCTGGGCTTCTTTCTCTTCCTGTATTGTTCTTGTGGGATGTTCATATCATAATACTTCATTAAACTGAGAAGAGAAAGGTTTTATTTTTCTATTCTGGAACACTTACAGTAAAATATTACAACTTGCCTATAACATGATCTGGGCCTGGTGTGTAACATTTAAAACTTCTTGTTTTGAAATAATTACAGATTTGCAGAAGGTTCAGAGATAGTAAGTACAGAGAGGTCCTGTGTATCTTCCATGCAGTTTCTCCCAGTGGTCACATCTTCCATAATTATTAGTACAATATCAAAACCCAGAAATTAATGTTGGTAGAACATGTGTATATAGTTCTGACATTTCATCACAGGTGTAGATTCATCTTCCTACCTCCACCATCAAAATGCAGAATTCTTTCTACCACCACCACATTTCCCTTGTGCTACCTCAGGGAAGTAGCCACGACCACTCCTTTCCCCACCACCCCTGACCCTGGCAGCCGCTAATTTATTCTTAATATTTATACCTGATCATTTTGAAAATGTTATATAAATAATATCTTATAATATGTGACCTTCTCAGTTTGGCTTTCTTTTTACTCAGCGTAATGCTCTTGAGATTCATCCAAGTTGTTGCTTCTATCAGTAGTATGTTCCTTTCCGGGGCGCCTGGGTGGCTCAGTTAAGTGTCTGCCTTCTGCTCAGGTCATGATCCCGGGGTCTTGGGATCGAGCCCCACATCGGGCTTCCTGCTCCACGAGGAGCCTCCTTCTCCCTCTGCCTGCCACTCCCCCTGCTTGTGCGCTCTCTCTCTGTCAAATAAAAAATACGTTCCTTTTCATTGCTGAGTAGGATCCCAGGGTATAGGGACATACCCAAAGTAGGCTCTTCTGGTTGTTTTAAGTTCTGGGCTATTACAGATAATAGTGCTAAGAATAATCATGACAGGCTTTTGCATGAAACATATTTTTTAATTTCTCTGGGATAAATGTCTAGGAATGCAATTGCTGGATCAAATGGTAAGTGTATGTTTAGCTTTTTTCCAGAGTGTACCATTTTACATTTTCCCACCAGCAATATATGCAAGAACTAGCTTCTCCACATTTTTCCAGTATTTGGTGTCACTTTTTTTTTTTTTTTTAAACTGTCCTAATAGGTATACAGTGTTCTGATTTGACTAATGGCTAGTACTGTTGAACATTTTTTTTTGTGTGTCACTCATATGTCTTCTTAGGTGAAATGTCTCCAGGCATTTTGCCCATTTTCCATTTTTTTCTTTTTTTTTAAAATTTTATTATGTTAATCACCATACATTACATCATTAGTTTTTGATGTAGTGTTCCATGATTCATTGTTTGCATATAATACCCAGTGCTCCATTCAATACGTGTTCTCTTTAATACCCACCACCAGGCTAACCTATCTTCCTGCCTCCGCTCTAGAACCCTCAGTTTGTTTCTCAGAGTCCATAGTCTCTCATGGTTCATTTCCCCCTCCGATTTCCCCCTCTTCATTTTTCCCTTCCTACTATCTTCTTTTTTTTTTTTTTAACATATAATGCATTATTTGTTTCAGAGGTACAGGTCTGTGATTCAACAGTCTTACACAATTCACAGCACTCACCATAGCACATACCCTCCCCAATGTCTATCACTGAGCCACCCCATCCCTCCCACCCCCCACCACTCCAGCAACCCTCAGTTTGTTTCCTGAGATTAAGAATTCCTCATATCAGTGAGATCATATGATACATGTCTTTCTCTGATTGACTTATTTCGCTCAGCATAACACCCTCCAGTTCTATCCATATCATTGCAAATGGCAAGATTTCATTCCTTTTGATGGCTGCGTAATATTCCATTGTATATATACCACATCTTCTTTATCCATTCATCTGTCGATGGACATCTTGGCTCTTTCTATAATTTGGCTATTGTGGACATTGCTGCTATAAACATTGGGGTGCACATACCCCTTCAGATCACTACATTTGTACCTTTGGGGTAAATACCCAGTAGTGCAATTGCTGGGTCATACGGTAGCTCTATTTTCAACTTTTTGAGGAACCTGTATACTGTTTTCCAGAGTGGCTGCACCAGCTTGCATTCCCACCAACAGTGTAGGAGGGTTCCCCTTTCTCCGCATCTCCGCCAACATCTGTCGTTTCCCGACTTGTTAATTTTAGCCATTCTGACTGGTGTGAGGTGGTATCTCATTGAGGTTTTGATTTGGATTTCCCTGATGCCGAGCGATATTGAGCACTTTTTCATGTGTCTGTTGGCCATTTGGATGTCTTCTTTGGAAAAATGTCTGTTCGTGTCTTCTGCCCATTTCTTGATTGGATTCTTTGTTCTTTGGGTGTTGAGTTTGATAAGTTCTTTATAGATTTTGGATACTAGCCCTTTATCTGATATGTCATTTGCAAATATCTTCTCCCATTCTGTCGGTTGTCTTTTGGTTTTGTTGACTGTTTCCTTTGCTGTGCAAAAGCTTCTTATCTTGATGAAGTCCCAATAGTTCATTTTTGCCCTTGTTTCCCTTGCCTTTGGAGATGTTTCTAGGAAGAAGTTGCCGTGGCTGAGGTCGAAGAGGTTGCTGCCTGTGTTCTCCTCTAGGATTTTGATGGACTCCTGTCTCACATTTAGGTCTTTCATCCATTTTGAGTCTATTTTTGTGTGTGGTATAAGGAAATGGTCAAGTTTCATTCTTCTGCATGTGGCTGTCCAATTTTCCCAACACCATTTGTTGAAGAGACTTTTTTCCATTGGACATTCTTTTCTGCTTTGTCAAAGATTAGTTGACCATAGAGTTGAGGGTCCATTTCTGGGCTCTCCATTCTGTTCCATTGATCTATGTGTCTGTTTTTGTGCCAGTACCATACTGTCTTGATGATGACAGCTTTGTCATAGAGCTTGAAGTCTGGAATTGTGATGCCACCAGCTTTGCTTTTCTTTTTCAACATTCCTCTGGCTATTCGGGGTCTTTTCTGGTTCCATACAAATTTTAGGATTATTTGTTCCATTTCTTTGAAAAAAGTGGATGGTATTTTGTTAGGGATTGCATTAAATGTGTAGATTGCTCTAGGTAGCATTGACATCTTCACAATATTTGGTTCTTCCAATACATGAGCATGGAACGTTTTTCCATTTCTTTGTGTCTTCCTCAATTTCTTTCATGAGTATTTTATAGTTTTCTGAGTACAGATTCTTTGCCTCTTTGGTTAGATTTGTTCCTAGGTATCTTATGGTTTTGGGTGCAGTTGTAAATGGGATCAACTCCTTAATTTTCTTCTGTCTTGTTGGTGTATAAGAATGCCACTGATTTCTGTGCATTGATTTTATATCCTGCCACTTTACTGAATTCCTGTATGAATTCTAGCAGTTTTGGGGTGGAGTCTTTTGGGTTTTCCACATAAAGTATCATATCATCTGCAAAGAGTGAGAGTTTGACTTCTTTGCTGATTTGGATGCCTTTTATTTTTTTGTTGTTGTCTGATTGCTGTGGCTAGGACTTCTAATTCTATGTTGAATAGCAGTGGTGATCGTGGACATCCCTGCTGTGTTCCTGACCTTAGGGGGAAAGTTCTCAGTGTTTCCCCATTGAGAATATTTGCTGTGGGTTTTTCATAGGTGGCTTTTATGATATTGAGGTATGTACCTTCTATCCCTACACTCTGAAGAGTTTTAATCAAGAAAGGATGCTGTACTTTGTCAAATGCTTTTTCTGCATCTATTGAGAGGATCATATGGTTCTTGTTCTTTCTTTTATTAATGTATCACATTGATTTGCAGATGTTGAACCAACCTTGTAGCCTAGGAATAAATCCCACTTGGTTGTGGTGAATAATCCTTTTAATGTACTGTTGGATCCTATTGGCTAGTATTTTGGTGAGAATTTTTGCATCCATGTTCATCAGGGATATTGGTCTGTAATTCTTCTTTTTGATGGGGTCTTTGTCTGGTTTTGGGATCAAGGTAATGCTGGCCTCATAAAATGAGTTTGGAAGTTTTCCTTCCATTTCTATTTTTTGGAACAGTTTCAGAAGATTACGTATTAATTCTTCTTTAAATGTTAGGTAGAATTCCCCTGGGAAGCCATCTGGTCCTGGGCTCTTGTTTGTTGGGAGATTTTTGATGAGTGCTTCAATTTCCTTAGTGGTTATGGGTCTGTTCAGGTTTTCTATTTCTTCCAGGTTCAGTTTTGGTAGTTTATACATCTCTAGGAATGCATCCATTTCTTCCAGATTATCTAATTTGCTGGCATATAGTTGCTCATAATATGTTCTTATAATTGTTTGTATTTCTTTGGTGTTGGTTGTGATCTCTCCTCTTTCCTTCATGATTTTTTTTTTTTAAAGATTTTATTTGATGGAGAGAAACACAGCGAGAGAGGGAACACAAGCAGGGGGAGTGGGAGAGGGAGAAGCAGGCTTCCCGCTGAGTAGGGAGCCTGATGCAGGGCTCGATCCCAGGACCCTGGGATCATGACCTGAGCCAAAGGCAGACGCTTAACGAATGAGCCACCCAGGCGCCCCTCCTTCATGATTTTATTTGGGTCATTTTTCTTTTTGATAAACCTGGCCAGGGGTTTATCAATCTTATTCTTTCAAAGAACAAGCTCCTAGTTTCGTTGATCTGTTCTACTGTTCTTGTGGTTTCTATTTCATTGATCTCTGCTCTGTTCTTTATTATTTATCTTCTCCTGCTGGGTTTAGGCTTGATTTGCTGTTCTTTCTACAGCTCCTTTAGGTGTAGGGTTAGGTTGTGTATTTGAGACCTTTCTTGTTTCTTGAGAAAGGCTTGATTGCTATATACTTTCCTCTCAGGACTGTCTTTGCTGCATCCCAAAGATTGTGAACAGTTGTGTTTTCATTTTCATTTGTTTCCATGAATTTTTTAAATTCTTCTTTAATTTCCTGGTTGACCCATTCATTCTTTAGTAGGATGCTCTTTAGCCTCTACGTATTTGAGTTCTTTCTGATTTTCCTCTTGTGATTGAGTTCTAGTTTCAAAGCATTGTGGTCCGAAAATATGCAGGGGATGATCCCAATCTTTTGGTACCAGTTGAGACTTGATTTGTGACCTAAGATGTGATCTATTCTGGAGAATGTTCCATGGGCACTAGAGAAGAATGTGTATTCTGTTGCTTTGGGATGGAATGTTCTGAATATATCTGTGAAGTCCATTTGGTCCAGCGTGTCATTTAAAGTCTTTATTTCCTTGTTGATCTTTTGCTTAGATGATCTGTCCATTTTGGTGAGGGGGGTGTTAAAGTCCCCTACTATTACTGTATTGCTGTCAATGTGTTTCTTTGATTTTGTTAATTGGTTTATAAAATTGGCTGCTCCCAAGTTAGGGGCATAGATATTTACAATTGTTAGATCTTCTTGTTGGAATGACTCAGTATGATATAGTGTCCTTCCTCATCTCTTATTATAGTCTTTGGTTTAAAATCTAATTTGTCTGATATAAGGATTGCCACCCCAGCTTTGGGTGGCAATCCATTTTTTTTTTTCTGTTAAATTTGAGTTTACCTAGGGCGCCTGGGTGGCTCAGTTGGTTGAGCGACTGCCTTCGGCTCAGGTCATGATCCTGGAGTCCTGGGATCGAGTCCCGCATGGGGCTCCCTGCTCAGCGGGGGGTCTGCTTCTCCCTCTGACCCTCTTCCCTCTTGTGCTGTCTCTCATTCTCTCTCTCAAATAAATAAATAAATAAAATCTTTAAAAAAAATTTGAGTTTACCTATTCTAGATAAGAGTCCTTTGTCAGATATGTGGGTTTGTAAGTATTTATCTTTCCGTTCTCCTAAAGAAGGTCTTTCACAGAACAAAAAAATTTTAATCTTGAAATCTATTTTTTGGTGTGCTACTCACTTCACTCAGCTTTGTCTGATGTCTTTCAGAGGTACATTTCAACCTGTAGGTTCAGTTGATTGAATGGCTAGGAAATGATTTAAACATTCTTTCTCAAATCAATCTGGCCAAATTGTACTTAACCTACGTCTTGAAATTTATCAGCAAAGGTGTTGAATGACTTTTCAAAATCTCTACTGGATCTGTAGTTTTGACTTCTTTTTCATTTCTTCCTATTTCATTAATTACTCTTTAATTTCTCCCTCCTGCTTCCTCTGGTTCACACGGAGGATCAGCCAACACTTACTGTAATGAATGGGAATTAGACTTGGCAGTCGTTGCCAACACTCTACTGTTGCAGCACAAAAACAGCCACAGATGCATGTGAATAAATGTGTGGGGCTCTCTTCCTTGAGTGAGTCTCCATCAGTGGGAAAGATGGTTTCAGATAGCGCAGTGCTAAAAATCTGTTTCACCTTTAACATTAAATCATAGTTGAGCTGGGTATAAAATCTAACGTGACAGTTGTTCTCTTAATGCTTTAAAGGTGTATATTCTACCATCTTTGGTCCTTGCTGGTGGAAGATTGGTTGTCTACTTGTTCCTTGAAAGATCACTTCTTTGCCACTCTGATGTGTCTTAATCGGGGTTGATTGACAGTATCTGGGATACCTTGTGCTTCTGGAATCTGAGGAGTTCCAGTTCTCAACCTCTTTATTTTCCCATTCTGAAATTTCTGTGAGACTCTCTCATATTTTCCAGTTCATTAATTTTTTCAATATTTTATTTATCTTTAGAGAGAGTACATGTGGGGGGAAAGAGAATGTTAAGCGGGCTCCATGCTCAGTGTGGAGCCTGACATTGGGCTTGATGCTGTGACCCTGAGATCATGACCTGAGCTGAAATCAAGAGTCAGACGCTTAACCCACTGAGCCACCCAGGTGCCCCAAATCTGGTAAGTTTTAAATTTCAGTTAATATATGTATTTAATAGTCTCAAATTCTAGTATCTTTCTTTGACCAGATTCTACTCAGGTTCTGTGGAAATCTCAGTGAAGACCTGACATTGGGGTGGGGGGGCTTCTGTCTCTGCCTTGGCCAGGCCTAGCAAGAATTATGCTAGGTCAATTTAGCCAGAATAATAGGTTATCTTGCCATCAGCCAGGGTTCCTCTGATCAGTCTGGGCTGCCTCCAGCAAGAGTCCTGGCAGGTCGGGTTAGCCAGAACTTCACCATCCCTGATGGTTCCTCTTGGTAATTTTCCATCCACAGACCCCCCCCCCCCACCCTGCTCCTTGGCTGTCAGTCCCCACTTTTCCCTGTTGTAATCAGAGCCTGATCTCTCTCCCCTGTATGGCCAAACCCCATTGCAGTGGTCCCTATACCACTGTGATAGTCCCCCTGAATACAGCCTGCCTGCCTGGCCTTTTCCAAGCATCATGAGTAATCTTTCCTTTAACAGAAGTCCTTCTCCTGTTGTTTGGGGCAGTCGCTGACTTCCAGCCCTGTGCAGTGGAGCTTCAGCTGTGGGAATCATGCACAACAGTGGTTGACCCAGGGCTTTCCAGACATTGGAGAGAGTGTACATTCAAACCCCTGAAGAGCAGATCTGTGGTTATACATTTTCAGGAGGTGAGTTTATAGTTGTCTATGGTATTGTCTCCTGTGTCAGAGGTCCCAGGGCTCATCAGCCTTGGCTTGGGCAGGGGGAGGCTTTGGGCCTCTTTTTTCTAAGTACTCCTTTGCACAGAACTTTGTTTTGACTCTTAGCTCCTGCCAGGTGGACAGGCGCTCCGTTGTCATATAATGAACTAAGTAAGAGAAAGGAACTAGTTTTCCCTCTGGGAGGAAAGGCAGGGGTCAGCCAGGTAGGGGTGAGCTGGATGGCTGGCGGGGGTGGCTTACCGCACTGCAGAGGAGGGTCCAGGGGCACGAAGCCCCGGGCACACAAGTGGATGTAGGCGGCTGCCAGGTTACAGGCAGGGTGGAGCTCCTGGGTGCCACAGGTGTCCTGGATGCACAGGCTGAGGAATGGCGTGGGGTCCACCTGAAATCCAGCACCCACAGTCACGGTCCTTGCGCGTTATAGCCTTGCGAATAGCACAGGGGAGGGGCAGAGGCAAGATAGGGGTCAATTTGGGTCCCCTGGTCTACCTGCTGCATGGCTTCTGCTGGGGTCTAGACCCAGCCTCACACTCACCACCCTGAAGCAGTTCCCCAGGCAGGAACGGGGGTCCTGGAAGAAGGCCCAGCAGGTGGGGCTCCAGCCTGGGCACTCCTGAGTTTTCTCCATGGCCCTGCAGTCGCCACCCACCTAGTGAGACAAAGCCCAGACTCAGGCCTGCCGCCTGGACCTCCTCCTTCTTGGGCAGCTTGGACAGAGAAGCTGTCTGCAGAGTACACATGCCCCAAGCCAATCTCTACCCACACAGCCCCCGGGACACACGACCCCCCAAAGGAGGAGGGCTGGCGCACCAGCTCACCTTCCAGGCGAAGGCGAGCTCCTCCAGGCTCTGGGCCGCTGTGCCATCCGGCAATATCAGCTCATTGCCCGCCTCATTGTCATTGGTGCCCAGAAGGCCAGCAGACACCCCTGTGCAGAAAGGGGGCCAGGTGAGAGCCTGTCTGGGCCCAGGTTCCAGGAATGCCCGAACCCTCCACACCTGACGCCCACACCACCTCCTGGGCTCTAGCCCTTCATCAGAGGGAGAGGAGAAGGGAGCAAAGCATTTGTGTCCCTTTTGGGACCCTCCCCATGCCCACCGTCCTCATCCCAAGTGGCCTGGGCCGACGGGAGAGCTGTTCTGGGGCCGCCCTGAACCCGGAGTCGATGTCCCAGAAAGGAGGTAGAATATGGGGTCAGAGAGCCCCGGGCTTAAATCCGGGCTGTGAGAATGGTGGCCCGTACATGAGCTTCAGTGAGGTCATCCAAACCACAGCCAACAATGGGGAGGAGAAGGGGAGGAGGCGGCGACCCGGGTATTACAGCTGCAGAGACAAGGCCAGTGGGCACTGAGCCGAGCAGGATCTGTCCACCTGCAGTGGGGACGGTCCCAGCACTGCCATGACCCAGCAGGGAGACATGGCCTTGGACCTCCTTCCCATCCTGAGCCCTTCAGACTGTTCTCCTGCCTGCTCAGGTTGTAAGCCCCAAAGATCAGCGGCAGCCTGAGGGAGTCCCTGGGCATCCTGCCCCCAGCGTCCCGAGGACCCCAAGAGTGCCCCTGGCTGGGGATCTGCCAGCCTCTGCAAGGCCGACCCCACCAGCTCGGAGGCTGCTAGCTGGGACCCAGACCCACCATGGAGCCAGAGGCCCAGAGTCAGGCTGCAGAGACCAGCTCGGACATCACAGGTGACGGAGATGCCGTCCTCACTGGTCAGCTCGATCCTGGGGACGTCCCTCCTCATCTTGGCAGGAGGCAGATCGACGTGCAGACAGCTCTCCGTAGGCGAGGAGGAATCATAGAGCCTGTAGGTCTGGGGGCCAGACATGGGCTGAGCAGACAGGTGGCAGGCAACGTGGGGCACCAGGTGGGAAGGGTCTGGGGCCCAGGACATGGGCGTGTGGATGTACAGGAACGTGTCATCCTTCTGGGCCCCCTGCCCCTCCCACTCTCGCATGCTCACCTTCAGGCTCGGGTAGAGCACCAGGGTGGTACGGTTCAGCTCCACGGACAGGGACGGGAGCCCCGAGTGGTCCCGGTTCAGTGTCAGTGAGAACGTGTCGTGGGCAAAGTCCTTGGCCAGCAGCAGATGGCCACAGTGGACACCCAGGCTCCACACCTGGCCATCAAAGGTCACCACATACCTGGCCCCAGCCACCACAGCATGGTCTGGGAAGAAGAAAGCCCAGGGCAGGTAAGATGGCTCTGCCCGCTCTGCCCGCTGCCCTGGGGGCCCTGAGCGCAGGGGGTACTCCAGGGCGTGCAGAGCCTTTCTGGCCTGTGACCCCTTGGGCAGCCTACATGGGGGGGTCTATCCCCAGCTCTTCTCCACCATCTCCAGCCAAGTCGACAATAAAAAGAAAGGACTGATACAGGATTCCTTTCATACGAAGTGTCCAGAGTAGGCAAATCCATGGAGCCAGGAGGTAGACAGGTGGGAGCCAAGGACAGAGGGTGACAGCTAAGGGACAGAGGACGCTTGTGAGGTCATGAAAATGCTCTACAACTGACGGCGGTGGGGGATGTGAACCTCTGAATATATTCAAAGCCGCTGAATTAAATGCTTGAACTAAACAGTGTGGTATGCGAATTGTGGGTCAATGAAGCTATTGAAAAATAATCACTATAAAAAACACACAAAAGTATGACCAAAGGCTCCATCTAATGCAAGGAAGGTACCATGGGGGCCTGGCTCTGCCCTCCTCCAGGTGGGCAGAAGATCGAGACAGGGACAGCGTGCCCCACCGGGCCAGTTCGGCTGCTGAGCAGCGACTTGGGCTAGAAGTGGGGGGGCACTAGGGGACACATACCCAGGCCAGGGGGCTGCTGGCCCAGCCAGCCTCACGAGGAGGGTCCTGCATGCCCCTTCATCAGCCATCAGAGCTCAAGGTCACAGGCCAGCCCAAGGTCACATAAGTACGGAACTCCAAGGCCAACTTCAACCTCACCGTGCTGCCTAGCAGAGAAAGTACCCCTGACCCTAGGAGGGCAACTGCTTGCCCCGAACCTCAGCATTCCCACGTGGTCGGTACGAACCACACTGATACACCAGTCCTACCAGGCCCTGAGTGCCACACCTGCCTGTGGACTTGAGGCCCACCCCAGCACCAAGGAATTCGGCTCACAAACCACACGTGCCTGTCACCCAGAGGAGTGAGCCATGGTGCCACCTCCAGTGCACAGAGGGGAAACCAAGTCCCAGAGAGGTGGGAAGACTCGCCCGGGCCACACTCGGGCACGAGCTGGATGCAAACTCCCACGGGGCCCCAAGCCCCTGGAGCCACATCCGGTCTTGGCACAGCCCGTGGTGGCCGGCCCTGCCTGACCATGAGTCTGGACTCCATTAGCCGCCTTCCGGCTCCAGCTGGAGGTCTGCCTTTTGCGTCTCCAGCACCGACAAGGGGGAGGGAGCTGGCCTCGAGCTCCAAGCAGCTTGGCCCACTTCTGGGTTGGGCCCCAGACTCAGGCTTTCCTATGCTGGATGAAAGCCCGGATCTGCAGCCCAGTCCTCGTCCACTATGACCTGGGACAGTCCAGTAACCTCTGGGCCCTGCAGTACTGGGCTCAGGTCCCGGGGGCCACCCAGGACCAGGCCCCTGTCTGCCCCTGCCACGTCCTGCTGCCCCATCCCACAGGGTTCAGGGCTTCCTGGGGAGGAGGGTGGCCCAAGACTCACAGTCGTGGGGGCTCTCCAGCAGGCGACGCTGGAGCCGGTAGTACTCGGCCCACACATTGGTCCTGGACAGCTCGCCGAGCGGCCGCAGCAGCTTCTCCACCACGTAGCCGGTCACCCGGGCCACAGCCAGGGGCTCGTTCCCCGCCGGCAGCAGCGGCAAAGTCACCCGCACCGAACAGTTCCTGGAAGGAGCACAGAGGAGGTGGAGGAGGGTCCAGGCTCGGGGCAGACACAGCGGCCTCACTGGAAGGACACAGATGTCTGGGCTCCTGCCGGAGGGGGGGGGATGTACGTGCTGCCCCCCAGGGCCTTGGGTCAGGTCTGTGTGAACCCCGAGAATGGGCCGGCCCACATCTAGGGCTCCTGGAGGTGGGGTGGACAAGGGCAGCAAAAGCATCGGAGAAAGGGGAGGTCGGAGCCAAAGGGGACCTTGGGAGTTCGACCATCAAGGGAGGACCCTGAAACTTTCTCAGGGCGGAAAACAGGGGTCAAGTCGACTTTGTGGGGTCTGAAGGAGCAGAGAGGTCTCAGCACACGTTGGGCTTGGAGGTAGATGAGGAATAGTTCATGCCCTCGACTGCGGGTGGAGGTAGGTGCCGGGGGTGGGGGAGGACATTTACCTCCCCCAGGAGGCCCGGAGGACCTGCAGCGGTGGGGCTGGAAGTGGTCTCAGAGGCCTCCCTGCCCCCACACCCCTTCCTCAGCACAAGCACCCAGTGCTGACCCCTTGCCAGGACCTCCCCCGGGCAGGAGCCCCCTAACCGCACCAGTCAGCCCCTACCTTTGCAAACAGCCCCGACTAGTACATTCCTCTGCACACCAGCTGACACCGTGCCCCCTTGGCAGCTTCCCTCGGCCAGCCCACGTTGTGACAGCACCGAGAGCCCTGGTGGCCTGAGCACCACCCGAGGCACCGAGCACTGATCCAAGGTTGCCCAAGTCAGAGCGGGATTCAAGCCCAAGCATTCCCCCGGTCCCCACGCGCTGTGAGGTCGCTTGGCTGGGGCCGCTGCCATTCCGAGCCCCCCCCCCCCCACTGCTGATGGGGCCCCAGCCTGGGAGGGGGAGGGGCGCACACACCCCAGAGCCCAGGCCTGTCTCTGAGGCTGGTTCTGCTGCCCCATCCGGTCCAGTCCCCTCTCTGACAACTCCCAGACTGTTGTACGGGCCAGACCTCAAAGTAGCAGTTCCTACTGGCCGTTTCCAACTGCGTGTCCTCATGGCTTCTCAAGCTCAACGCGTCCAGAATGGCACCTGACCATCCCCGCTCCTGCCACACACACTGAATAAAGGCCCCCGAAGACCTCCAAGTGCCTGGGCCCTAGGACTACGGGAACTGATGTGGCCAAAGGCACTTTGCGGGTGTGCCTAAGTGAAGGATTCTGGGATGGATTATCCGGGTGAGCTCATGTCGTCAGAAAAAGGGCGGGAGGAGGGTCAGAGAGACAAGATAGAAGGACAGAGTCTGGAGAGAAAGTGATGCTGTGGCTTTCAGCTTTGAAGGCGGAGGAAGGGTCTCTGAGCCAAGGAGCGCTGGTGCTCCTAGAGGCTGGAAAAGGTAAAGGGGGTGGGTTCTCCCCTGGAGCCTCCCTGGGAGCCAGCCCGGCTGACACGTTGGCTGTAGCCCACTGAAACGGATTTCCCAGACTTCGGACCTCCAGAACGACACGAGAATAAATCTGTGTTGTTTGAAGTCACTAAATGTGTGGGTCAAGGGGCTATGGCAGCAAGAGGAAACTGATAAAGCCCCCATCTGCCTGCCACCAGTCATCCCTCATTGCTCCACCAATGGACCAGACCGTCCCTCCTGCCATTTGCAAGGCCAAAAACCTCGGTGCCACCTGTTCCAACACCTAAGCCAATCTGTCAGCAAATCTCCAGGCTTGACCTTACAACACGTCCAGAATCTAAACACCTCGCGGCCCTTCCACGGCTCCCGAGTCTCGCCCAGACACCCACAACCGAGGGCCACTCCTTACTGGGCTCCGCACTGCCATCCACACCACGCCCCTGCCCCCAGCCAAGTCTCACCACCAGGGCCAGAGGGATCTTTTTATTTTTTTTATTTTATTTATTTTTTGACAGAGACAGCGAGAGAGGGAACACAAGCAGGGGGAGTGGGAGAGGGAGCAGCAGGCTTCCCACGGAGCAGGGAGCCCGAAGCGGGGCTCGATCCCAGGACCCTGGGATCCTGACCTGAGCCGAAGGCAGACGCTAAATGGCTGAGCCACCCAGGCGCCCCCAGAGGGATCTTTTTAAATGGGATATACATCATGTCTTTTCTCAGCTCGAAACCTTTTGTGGGTTCCCATCACAGAGTAGAAATCAATGTCCTCACAAAGGCTCCAGGCCACCTGGATGCCCCTCAACTCTCAGGCTCTTGTAGCCTCCACTCCAGCCCCACTGGTTTCCTCCATACTCCTCCAGCAGGCCAGGCACACTCCCACCCCTGGGTCTTTGCACTGGCTGTGGCCTCTGCCTGAAACTCTTCCCATGATGCCCACAGGGCCCCCTCCCCCAGCTCCTTCCAGCCCTTGTGCAAATGCCACCTTCTCAAAGAAGCAGACCATGGCTTCAGCATGCCAAGGGTGCCCCCCACCCCAATTGTCCTGCCTGTTCTTCTCCAGCATTTACCACCCGATATACCAAAGCACAGGCTAGGAAACTATGTCTCATGGGCGAGATCCAGCCCGTGTCCAGTTTCTGGAGGGCCTGCAAGGTAAGAGGGGCTCTTCTGTTTTTAAAGGATTATTGAAAAACAAAGGGAAGATGAAGGGAAAGACCACTGAGCCTACGAAGCCTGAAAACTTTTACCCTGAGGCCCCTCTGGAGGAAAGTGTGGCCGAGTACGGTGTAGATAACCTAGCTCTTTGTTCAGTGTGAGGATGGGGATGGGTCTCATTCACTGCTGTATCCATAGAACCTAAAACAGCTCTCACCCGGAGAACCTGTTCATCCAATACCCGTGGAATGAAGAATAAGCCTCAACTTAACAGATGAGGACTGAAAATGCCCCCCTGGCTGGGTCGTCCTAAGGAATACACGAGACCAAGGGTGCTGTAGCCTGGGGCCCGGCCTGGGGCAGGGAGACAGAGAAGGACGGTCCCTGGTCCCCAAGGTACCTGGCTGAGAAGCTGTACAGGGCCAGCAAGGGCTTGCAGAGCTTCCGCAGGGCCTGGGACAAAGTGGATTCGGCCCAAGACAGCATCTGGCGGGCGGCCTGCAGGGGGCGGGCGGGGAGAGCCATCAGGGTTCACCCCACCTGGCAGGCCCGCGTCCCACCCCCTCGCCCCACCTCACCAGCTCCATGGCTGCCCCGATGGGCCTGGGCCCCAGGGCCCGCCACAGCCGCACGGCCTCCTCAGCCCGCTCCCGCCACACCTCGTCCAGGGGCTGTGGGGTCACCTCCAGGTAGGCGTCCTTCAGTGTGGCCAGGGGCCCTGCAACAGGTGGCCGCCACCCACCGTGAGCCCCCTCCCCATCCCCCGCCCGGAGTCCTGACCTCAGGCCAGATGCCACTGCCTGCAGCCCAGACCCCGGCAGGGGGACCGGCCCCCTTGATGACCCAGGCCTCCAGGAAACAGGGCCTGTTCCAGGGAATAAGGGGGCGGCAAGAGGGACTGCAGGGAAAGAGCCAGCCCGGCAGGCCCGAGACTTCCCCTCTGCAAGGCCTGTTCCCAAGGTCGGCCCTGGGCTGGCATGTGGGAGCCCGGATGGGAGGAGGGTTGCCACCACTCCCAGAACCGAAAAGAGGGCCTCGCTCTGCCCAAACCATTTGCAGGGACAAATGGCTTGTGCCCAACACCCCCTTTCCTCCTGTGAGTCCGGAATGGTGGTGTGTGCCAGGGGAGGCTTCCTCCAGGACCAGCCCCCTAAGAAAACCCTCGGAGCAGGACCTCTAACGAGCTTCCCTGGCAGACCAGTTGTGGTCACCATGTGACGCTGGGGGAATTGAAGGCGTCCTGGGTGACCTCCCTGGGAGAAGATTCTGGAAGCTTGTGCCTGGTTTCCCTCCCTCACTCGGGCCTGGGCCCCCGTGCCGCTTCCCTTTGCTGATCTTGCTCTGTGTGCTTTCGCTGTAACAAATCCTAGCTGTGAGCAGGAAAATATTCCGAGAACTGAGCCCTAGCGAGCCACGGAAGCTGGGGGTGGCCGTGGGGATTCTGACCCAGAGACAGAAGCAGGGTGGGAGAGAAGGGCCAGCTATCGGCCCTGGTGCTCGTGTGGAGAGGCCTGAAGTTCCCAGCATCACTCGGAGGACGCTCGGGGCAGCGGCGACTTAGTAACCAGGACAGAAGCCTGAACCACACAGCCACGCTGGTGCTGATCACAGAACCAGAAATAGGCTCTGGGATCTTCCAGCACTGGGCCTAATAGAAATAAAGCTGTAGGCCCAAAAGAAATCAGGCAGGGACTGGAAAAAAAAAAAAAATAGACCAGCAGTCCGCAAAGAACCAAGGCAGCGGGCATGAGGGATGTTAGCTTGGAGAGCTGCAGGGATGGAGGCAGCAGAGTGAACACGAAGGCTGCAGGCCCATGAGGCCCCGCAGGCCGGGAGGGCTCTGGGGTCGGGCCCTCACTCGTGCACTCACGTTCCAGCTCGTTCCGCAGCTGCTCCAGCCCCGCCCGTAGTCTCTCCAGGTAGGGGGGCAAGTGGTGTATCAGCGCCTGCCTGGCCTGGCCCCATGGCGCGGCCACCGCCCGGCCACTCGCCACCACGGCTCCCAGTCCCCCGTGGGACAACTGCAGGAGGGGGCCCACCATGCTGTCCAGGGTGCCCGCCGGCCGCACCTGGGCAGGGAAATCGAGGCAAGATCGGTGTGAGGGTCTGGGGCACCCGGCACTCCAGAAGATCCTCACGCCTGGTGAGTGGAGGGCACAGGATGGGCCGGGGGAAGGGGGGGGCATCTCCACACAGCACCTCCCCTTCTCGAAGTGTGTCCCCGACCCCCTGGTGCAGTCTACCCACCAGGCGCCGGAACCTTTCCACGTAGGCATCCAAGCCTCGGATCTTCTTCTCTAGCTGGGCTCCCACCTGGGCCCCGATGGCTGCCATCCTGGACTGTGGGCACAGAGGGACAGGCTGGGGACTCCGGGGAGGGGGGTGCTTCCTGGGACTGGGGTGGACAGGAGGTTCTCGGTGCCGGCCATAGGGCCCCAGGATATGTTTGCATGCTACGGGGCTGCCTCTGGTTTTCTGGGCCTTGTTGGACCCAAAAGGCTCGCAGCCCCAGCACCGTGGTCTGGGCCCCAGGGAAAACAGCATCCCCCACCCCCGGGGCCGCCTCACCTCCACGCTGCCCAGCAGGGTTCCCGGGCAGCCGTGTGCCTCCAGGCGAAGACTCTGGTTGGCAGCCTGCAGGCTCAGGCGTCCCAGGGGCTGCACGGGCTGCCCGCCGTCCTGGAGCAGGGCCTCCACCTCGGCCGTTCGCCTGTGGGCACATGCCCGCAGCACCACGCTCTCCTCTCGGCTCCCTGGGGCCGGGAAGGGTCCTGCTGTTGCCCCCAGGACTTGCCTGGCTGCTGCCCGGCTGTCCACACCTCCTCCTCTCCACGGAGAGCTTCCTGTTAGCCCCAGGCCCTAGCGTTTGCAGGCCTGGAAGCGTACCACCCAAATCAGCTTCCCGACCCCCTGAGGCCTGGGCTCCTTCTCATCCCCCAGCCCATACCCACCTCCCGTCTGCCCACCTGGACCCTTCTCCCAACCTCTCCTGACATCACAGCCCATACAGGTGGCTGCAGGGGGCTCACTGTCTCCTCCGAGCTGAGGGCGCCACGAAGTCCTAACCGGGTTCCCTGACTCCTCAACTCTCAACACCCCGATCTCTGTCCTCTCTGGGGCCCAGGTGGGCCCCGCCCCAGCCATCTGAGCAGTCCTCGCTGTCTCTACTCACCTTCCTCATGGATCACAGCGGCCTGGAGGCAGCTCGGGGCCCGGGACACCGACAGCCTCACTTTCTCGTCCCCATTGTCCACAATTCCCTCTAGCTGGATGCTGGCCCGAGAAGCCGAGGTGGAGACCCGGCCCCGCAGGCCGAGCTGCTGAGCCTTGGCGCTGAGGACCTGCAAACAGGAGAGCAGAGAGCAGAGTGGGGCCTGGTCCCCCCGCTCTTGCTAGCCCCGGGCCCAAGGAGAGAAAAGGCAGCGCCCACCCCCTGCCCCACATCTCCCGGGGCACTGGGACCCCCACGTACAACCCCACAAGGTTCACTATCCCTGCCAACTGCAGAAAGTACCTATTAAATCCACATCTGGGGGCCTGATAAGCCAGGGGCACCCGCCATCCCCATGGCTTAAACATCGCAGACGCCAGGCCTCACCCCGGCGCCGCTGTCTTAACTGATCCGGGTGGCCCTGGGCCTTGACATTTTTGCCGTCCCTGGTGCCCAGCTGTTTCTACCTGCCGTGCTTTCTGTAATTTCAGGAGAAACACGGCAAATGCCTCAGCACGTTCAAGGAGCTGTTGTGGGGAGCACAGGGCACAAACACAGTCCCCAAGCACTTTGTCGCGCCCCTTGCAGACGCCCAGCCTTGCAGGAGGGGGACTCGGGACAGGTGAGCTCTGAATGGACAATGGGGCTGGAGGTCACAGAAGGAACCCTGGAGGACACCCTGCAAGGGGAAGCCTGTTGGGGGGAGGGGAGCCACCTCTGGCCGTGACTCAGCTGCCCCATGTTCGAGTCCAGATGCTGCTACCAATGAGCCGTACCACCCTGAATAAGTGCGTTGCCCTGTCTGTGCCTCGGTTTCCAGTTCTGTCAAATGACACAGGACGGTGGCCTTCGAACTTCAGCAGGAATCGGAATTACTGTGTGTGTGTGTGTGTGTTACAGGAGGGCGCCTTACGGGGTGAATGTGTTCCTCAAAAAGGCGTGTGGAAGTTCGAACCCTAGTTCCGATTATTCGGAAATAGGGTCTCTGCAGATGTGGTTGTCCTGGATTCAGGTGGGCCCTAAATGCAACGACCCATAGCCTTGGGAGACAGCCGTGTGAAGACACAGAGGTTGGAATGACACGGCCATAAGCCAAGGAGCGCCCAGGCCTGCCGGTGACCCCTAGAAGCAGGAAGAGGCACGGGGGGACAGTGCCCTAGAGCTTCTGCTGGGCGTGCGGACTTGCTGACACCCTGATTTCAGACTTCTAGCCTCTAGCACTGTGAAAGGAAAAAAATCCTGTTGTGTTCCAGCACCGCGCTGGGGGTCCTCCGTTCGGCAGCCCTAGGAATCTAATTCAGGGGGCTCACTACACATGTTCCAGAAAATCCATCCTCAAGGTTTCCAAGTGGGTGGGGTGCAGCCCAGAGAGCCTTCTGAAATTTCACAGTGTCATGAGGACCAAACAAGGCTGGGAAAGACCTCTCTCCACCGCATGGACCCCCACATGGGGCAGGGGGCCCACTCCCAGGCCAGCAGGCCTTGGGGTACTGGGATTACAGACGCGGGAGCAGCTGGGGGCCTGGCTGGCAGGTGGGGAAATGAAGCGGTCAGCCCCGGACAGCCTTGGAGAGCAAAGCTCTTTTGATACCACCATGCCACCATGCAGGGAAACAGGCCGAGCAACCTCCAGAGGCAGAAGAGCCATCCCCATCCAGCTCCGGATGCTGGAAGGAAACCTCACGAGCACCTACTATGTGCAAACAGCTCCGCAAATGAGGTGGGATTTGTTCCCATTGGACAGAGGAGACAACTGAGGTCAGAAGAAGGAAAGTCACGAAGTCAGGGGCACTTGGCCAGGGGGACGCGAAGGTGGGCAGATGGTAACAGTGATGGGGCACCTACTGTGTGCCTATTTTATTATTTTTAAATTTTTTTTTATTTTTTAAGATTTTTTATTTATTTATTTGACAGAGAGAGAGACACAGTGAGAGAGGGAACACAAGCAGGGAGAGTGGGAGGGGGAGAAGCAGGCCTCCCGCTGAGCAGGGAGCCTGATGCGGGGCTCGATCCCAGGACCCCGGGATCATGACCTGAGCCGAAGGCAGACGCTTAACGACTGAGCCACCCAGGCGCCCCCTGTGTGCCTATTTTAAAGGGGGCAGAGGGAGGGGGTGCCCGGAACCCTACCCGCTGCCTTGCGAAATATGTCCGCTCCCCACTTACAGATGAGGAGGCAGGGCTCAGCGAGGGCCCTTCCCAAGATCACTCGGCCGGTGGGGACAGAGAAGGCATCGAGCCCAGCTCTGCGCCCTCCTACCTTCCTGGGCTGCTGGGAGAATCAGTAATACTGAGTGGCTGCCTTGTCGCAGGCACTGCTCTAAGTGATCTGCACGTAGTAACATATTTAATCCTCACGGCATGAATCCCACGGGAGCTAGGGTAGGTGCAGCGATTACTCCCCGCTTTGCAGGGGAGGAAGCCAGGCAGTGTGCCAGCCTGTGGTTCTGACAGTGACCACCAGGTGGCAGGGCCATCCAGGCGTTGGTGGCCTCGCAGGCCAGAGCTGGAGGAAGGGCATCCTCCTGGGGGTGGGGGGAGGTGCAGGCAGCCCCGACCTAGCCACCCACCTCCAGCTCCCCGGAGAAGTCTGGTGCCCGAGGCTTGCTGTGGTTGCGGAGGGTCAGGCTGAGGTGCAGGCCATGGTCTGGGTCCGGGGCGAGGCCCATCTGGCAGCGGGAATCCAGCAGGAGCCCATTGTGGCCCAGGGTGTGCTCCCCAGAGACTGAGAGAGCCTGGAACGAGAGGGTGGGTGTCAGCGGTCAGGGAGGCACAGGGGCTGCAACTTCCTCTCCCCACCATGCCCGGGCCTGGTCCAGACCCCCGGGGCTGTCGCAAGAGCCTGTTGGGTCTCCCTTCTAGTTCAGCGCATGGTCCCTCCTCCACTCGGGAGCCAGACTGACAGTGAAAAATGCAAATCGGACATGATCCCCTTGCTCAAAACTCTCCGCCTCCCCCTTGTACTAAGAAAAGCTGGTTGCCTGACATGGCCCACGAGTCAGCATTATCTTCTTAACCTCACCTCCTTGCTCTCTAAAGGCTGCCCTCTGTTCCTCCAATACCCTCAGCATGCTCCGCCACAGGGCCTTTGCACTGGCTGTTCCCTGTGCAGAGCTCGCATTTGTCAGTGGGGCCCCCTGCAATCCCCCGTCCCCTCTCCCTGCGTCATTCCTTCACGGCATTCATCATGCCTCAGTACATATGATGCATCTTTTTTTTTTTTTTTTAAGATTTTATTTATTCATTTGAGACAGAGATAGAGATAGAGAGAGAAAGCATGAGCAGGGAGAGAGGCAGAGGGAGGGGGAGAAGCAGGCTCCTCACTGAGCCAGGAACCTGATGCGGGGTTCAATCCCAGGACCCTGGGATCATGACCTGAGCCGAAGGCAGACGCTTAATGACTGAGCCACCCAGGCGCCCCCGTATCATGCATCTTGTTTAACTTTTTCCACCCACTGGAAAGTGAGCTCCAAGGGGTGGGGCACCCAGTCTGTCCCCTTCACCTTCCTTGTCCCTGCACCTAGGAGAGGGCCCTGCATTAAGTAAAACCCACAAATGCTTTCTGAACGAATGGATGAATGGGGTTGGCAACCTGGCTCAAGAGCCAAATTTGGCTCACTGCTTGTTCTTGTTAATAAATATGCATCAGAAGATGGCCACACCCATGAGTTTACATATAACCTATGACAGCACAGTTGAGTGATGGTAACAGAGATCATATGGCTTGAACAGCTAAAATATGGGGCACCTGGGTGGCTCAGTCGTTAAGCGTCTGCCTTCGGCTCAGGTCATGATCCCCGGGGCATGGGATCAAGCCCCGCATCGGGCTCCCTGCTCAAGCGGGAAGCCTGCTTCTCCCTCTCCATCTGCCTGCCACTCCCCCAGCTTGTGCGCACTCTCTGTGTGTCAAATAAATAAATAAAGTCTTAAAAAAAAAAAAAAAAGAAAAGCTCAAATATTTGCTATCTGACCCTTTACAGAAAATCTCTGACCCTGGGATAGATGGATAGTTGGGGAAATGGATGGATGGATGGGAGGGTGGGTGAGTAGGTGGATGGGTGGGTTTATGGATGGATGGATGGACAGAAGGGTGGGGAGTAGGTAGGTGGATGGATGGGAGGGTTGGTAGGTAGGAGGAAGGACCAATCAACCAGCTAACAAACCCAGGAAGAATGTTTTGGGAAAGAGGTCCCAACACCTCACCTCCAACAACGATGTAGCTGAGCACCTTTCATTTACATGTAAAGCTCTCTTCCTGTGTCACATCTCATATCTCACAGTCACCCTACATGCTGAAGCCTACTGCCTCTTCTGTTCCTCAGATGGAACCCTGGACTTTGAGAGGGTCAACCCGCCCTGCCTGGGATCACCCCACCGGCAGATGGCAGAGCGGTGATGTGGGCACCCAGCTCCCTCGCTCACACCCCTGCGCTCTGTGGATGCTGTCCTCTCTCCTCACCCTCCCTCCATGGGTGCCCGGGCCCCCTTCCCGGGACAGACTCACCCTGGGCAGGTCACAGAGCCCCAGGTGCAGGGAATGGTGCAGCCGGTGGGTATAGTCGGTCCCCACCTCCCCCTGGAAGCTCTGCGTGGTGCAGGAGCCAGTGAAGATGTGCTGCAGCATGGCCTCGGCGTGGATCCTGTCCGCCTGCGATGGCCAATGCCTCTGGCAGGAGAAGGCACCGTGAGGCAGGGCCTCATCCCATGAGCGGAGAGAGGGGCCAAGGCCAGCTGCCGATGGGAGACCTCACGAGAGAGGGTCAGGTGCTGTAAGTCCCATCATGAGAGCTCCAGTCGGCCACAGCAGTGATTTATACGCCGGGCGGATGTTTGTGGGGAGCACCGGGGGCCTGAGTTTAAAGGGTCCCAGAGCCCAGGGTGCGAGACCCCAGAAGGAACAAGGTTGGCTTTCAGGGCCATTTCTCCCCATTTCTCCATGGTCCGGTCCCTGTCCCAGGCTCTGCAGAACAGTGCTCAGCCCCAGCCGCAGCCCCGGGTGGGCAGTGATGCCAGGAAGACTCCAAACTGACACCTCCAGGAACCTGATCTCCCCCTGCCCCCAAAAGCCCTCTGGTGTCACCAGCTTCTTCCCTCGTCTGGCTCCAAGTGCTCACCTCATGCTGGGCGCCTTGCTTCCCTCATCCCCCCAGAGCTGTCACTATACCCCAGTCAGGGAACCCATTTTACAGATGAGAACACCAAGGCTCACAGTGGAGAAATGAGTTTCTCACCATCCTCCAGCACAGCTAGCGTTGGCACAAGA
>NC_058407.1:146194119-146222996 GCF_002201575.2 Neomonachus schauinslandi
GGTGACCTGCCTGGGACCCGGCTTTCTAGGCCTCACCTCATATGTCAGGTTCTGCTGCACCCGGCGCCGGTCCCAGGACAGATCGAGCTGCTCGCTGAACACGGCCGGGGTCTGTGTTACGGCCCCACAGGCCCGGAGGGCACTCAGGCCCCAAATTTCCTGGAGCTGACAAGAAGATGGAATATGGGACTTGGAGCCAGCACAGGGGCCCAGAGTTAGGGAGAGCCCCGTGCTTGGCTTGGCAGCCCCGCCAGCGCATACCTGCCCTGGGGAGGCAGCCAGGCAGCCATCCCAGACGGTATTGAACTCCGAGGACCTGTTGGTCCAGGTGAGGTGCAAGGTCATGGGTTGCCCTCTGTCCCAGGCCAACTGGACCTGCAAGGAGATGGAGGGTGGTGGAGGGGAGGGCCAGAGGAGAGGCTGATGCTCTCCATCTGTGTGCGTGCAGGGGATGGAGAAGGGAGTGGGAGGAGTGGGAAAGGTAGAGTGGGGAGGGTGGAGCCCCCCACTGTAGGGGACGAAGGAGGCGAGCTGGAGACCCTGTCCTCCCTCCTGCCCGCATCTGCAGGTGCTCAGAGCCATGCCCAGCCCGGGAGACCGGAAGTATTTAGATGGAAGACACCTCATTCCCAATACCCAAGCCTTGCTGTCTCCAAAGCCAGAAGGAAATCCGCGCTGCTCACTCAGGGCCTCTGGGGCTGCTGGGGACTGAACCGTGAGCCCCATGCCCCTGTTGTGCTGTGGAAGCCCTCATCCCCAGGGATGGTATTAGGAGGCAGGGCTGACGGGAAGGGACTAGGTGTCGATGAGGTCATGGGGTGGGCCTCAAGATGTGATTAGCGCCCCTATGAGAAGAGACCCCAGAGAGCTCTCTCCCCGGCAGGTGAGGACGCAGGAGACTGCGAGCCAGCAAGAGAGCGCTCACCAGAACCGGACAGGCCGGCGCCTTCACCTCGGACTTCTAGCCTCTAGAAAGGGGAGGAATACGTGTTTCTGTTTTAAGCAAAGGGCACCTAGCCACACAGCCGCAGTGTTCTGTGATGGCAGCCCGAGCTGACGAAGACAGGGGCCCTCAGCTGATCTCCTCTCCCCGGTGCCTGCCCCACCACTTACTCTGTTCCAGCCTAACCGCCTCTGGCTCTTCCTGAAGCTCGCCAGCCTGTTCCTACCTCAGGGCCTTTGCATGCGCTCTTCCTGCCCTCCCACCCCCACCCCAGAATGCTATTCCTCCAGCTTGTCACGAGCTGGCTCCCTCTCATCCAGAGGTCCTCAGGGGACAAGCCGCTTCCCCCAGGAGGCCCTCCCTGGCCACCGCATCTGATTAGCCTCTGTCTCTGCCTCCTCTCCGCTTTCTTCACGGGGCTTATCACAATTCTCCATTTGTTCTTCATTCGTTGGCTTGAATTTTAGCCAGGCTCTCTGTTTGGCCTGGCACAGATGGTCTACTCTTGACACACACTGGCCTTCTGGCTTCCATTTCACAGCTGAGAACACTGAGGCTCAGGGAGGGTCCAGGAGCGACCCGAGGCCACCCGGCTAGTTGAGGAGCCCAGCTGCCCTGTGTGGACCCTCTGCAGCTCCCGACTCAGCGGACCAGTGTATAAATGAGGAGTCGGACATGCGCGTAAGCTCTCGCCCTGCCAAAGTGCGAGCTCTTTAGATGCAGGCCTGTGTGCTTCGAACATGGCCTGACATGCAGTAGGTGCTTAATAAGGTATCGATGAAGGAATGAACGAATGAAGGACCCTTCGGGGTGCAAACTTCAGGAATCTGTGACTCTGTTAGAGTCCTTCCCAATGGGAGATAAGCAGAACCTTCTTCCCCTGCACGCAGTACCCAGGTCGTGGGCTGTGGGCTCAGCCATGCAGCTCCCCAACCCCCAGACGCCCCCACCGTGGGCACCTCAGATGCTCCCCACTCACCTGCCCGCTCTGCTGGCCACCCCTGCCCTCAGCCAGGCCGCTGGCCTCCATGTGCCACCAGGAGAGGTTGAAGGGGTGAGCCAGGGCCAGGCGGGCGGCCAGCCTGCCCTTCCCCAGCTGCAGAGAGGACGAGACCACCACCTGGGGAGGGGGACAGGCTGAGCCGGAGGCCTTGCCCACAGGGGCAGCCCCCTCCCCACCCTGCACAGACGCCTTCCAGGGCAAGGGCGTGAGGGCAGCGGGCTCTGAGCACACAACCCCATTGTGGGGGTGCCCTTGGAGAGATGCAGCCCATTCTGCAGAGGGCAATGTTGAGGCTTGGAGGAGAGCAGACAGGGACAGTGTATGACAGAGACAGGACTGAGGACAGAGGGGCTGGAGGCCTTCATAGGTTACAACACCAGCCCTGCTTTCCACTAAGCTCTGTGACTCTGGGCAAGTCACTGTACCTCTCTGGGCTTCGATTTCATCATGTGAAAGCAGGGCTGAGGTGCCCTCAGCACGTGTCAGCCAGAGGCATTCCTGTTGTGGCTCAGGTGCTGCCGGGACCCGATTCTGCCCCCCACCGGCTCCTGGGGACGGGGACCCGCCGGGCCGGCCCTGGTGAGGCTCCTCGGGCTCGGGCAGGCCTGGGCCCCGACTGTCCCGCCCAGGCTCCAGGGTCGGTGGAGTTCCCGGGGTCTCCTTCCGGCCCTGACACCTACCTGGTCCTTGCCATCCCAGCCCACGACCAGGTCATCCCGGTGTTCCCGTGGTGAGTGCTCGCAGGACAAGCGGAGGCTGCCGCGCGGCGGTGGGGACAGGGACAGGGACAGGGTGTGGCTGAGCTCTGCTGGGCGGGGGCACAGGGAGGGGTGGGCACGTGAGGGGAGCATGAGGGCTCAGGGGGATCTCAGCGGACACAGCCGCCAGCTCGGGCAGGTGGCCCCGTGCTCGGGTCATCTGCACAAAATTCAGGAGCTCTGCCTTCACTCGGCCACCACACCACTCAGCGCGGTCCCCGCGCTGTCCCCGTGAGAGCCCCAAGTCTCCACTCCCCACCTCCTCAAGGAGACTCTGCGCCTCCTGCGTCAAGAGGCGGAATCCATCCCCGTGGCCCCTGAACCTGGGCTGGCCTAGGACTTGCTAAGAGAATGTGGTGAGGGTGAGGCCGCCGGATCCCAGCGCAGGCCTGAAGAGGCCTCCGCGCCCGCTCGCCCTCTGGGGATCCCCGCCCAGCCACCAAGGGAGTGAAGCCAGGCTGGCCGCCGGTGGGCCCCGGAACGAGCCGGACAGCCCAGCCGACATCAGCAGCACGTGCCCACCAGCCCGAGTTCCCGGACATTCGTCACACAGCAAGAGCTGCCCCCTCCACCTCCCAGCCAACGTCTCGTACCGCTGTGACCTCCCTCACGCTGCGGGTGCCCGGTGCCCCGGTGACTGCCCCTCACCCACCCGGGCCACACTCTGCTGCCCTCCGCTCTCCCTTTGTCCCGGGCTGTGTGACACAGGTGGCCATCCCCACAGCTGAGGCCTCACAGCGGACAGTCTCCGTGCCTCCAGGGTCCCCTCTCTTGTCCCCCACGTGGAGTCCAGCTGCCCTGACCTCGTGCTTCACCTGACCCCAGCTCCTGAGGCCACCAGTTGGTCCTGTCTTCCCGGACCCCTGGGCAGGAGTCCAGCTGAGACTCCCCGGTAGACAGGGGCCACCTTGGTGACCTCGGAACTCTCTGGAAGGGGCCCCACTTGTCCCTATGCAGGTTCCTGGGAGCTGCACCCAGAGACAGTGACACCAGCTGCGTCTCGAGGTGCCACGGGGTCATTGGTCCAGGGAACACTGACCCACTTCCGTGCGCCTCACCCTCAGCGCCGTAACCCTCATTCCTTCCACCCTCTGACCCCCCAAGTCCCACGCTCCTTAACCACAGAGCGGGGCCCTCGGGCTGCTCAGCCCCCCCACGAACCCCGTGCATGCACAGGCTCGCTGCCCTGGTGTGCTGAGGGGCCACACGTCTCCTCTGCCTTGTATGGGGGACGCCATCCGACCACCCAGCAAGCTGTGCCCCCGGGGAGCGGGGTCTGCACTGTGTCTCCCACATGGCAGACAGCAGGACAGGCTCTGCTCTGTGTAAAGGGGACTCGCCACACAGAAACTGACAGTCCTTGCGATGGCACAGCCCCTCCCAGGGCCACCTGTTTCCTGGACGGCCTCAGGGGACATGGGTGCCATCCGTGGGGCTGCTAGGGGACAGCACTCACCGCCCCTGCCGACCGTCAGCCTCCGCTCTGAAATGCCCGGGGCAGCTTGGGGTTGCCCCATATAACACACTTCCTGTCTTCTCACACTCAGGATAGCCCTAACTCCCGGCTGGGGGACCGGGACCCTCAGCCCTCCCGCCTGTCTCCTCTCCTCACCCCCCCTTCAGGGCACTCCGGCCACAGTGGCCTCGCTGCTGTGGTTCTACCACCCCAGCCTTGTCCCACCTCAGGGCCTTTGCACCTGCTTTTCTTTTTGCCTGCAATGCCCCTCCTCAGATCCCCGCCACAGCCAGTTCTTTCTCATCATTCAGGGCTCAGCGTGGACGTTACCTCCTCAGACACACCTTCCTCCCCTACCCCACCTAAAGGAGCCCCGAACCCTCAGTCAAACCCTTCCCACTCTCAGAAACACTGATGTGATTTTCTCCATGTTCACATCCCTGCTCACTGCCTCTCCCCCTGAGGGCAGGGAGCTGGGGCCATCTTACTTCCGGATGGATCCCCAGGGCCTGGAACAGCGCCTGGGATAAGCAGTTGTTCAAAGATGGTTCACTGAGCCCACAGGCCGCCCCCGCCAGTGACCTCTCGGACACTCACCCTGGAGGCTGAGGTTCCCAGCGGGCCTGCGGAAGGGCCCAGAGAGGTTCCCGTTAAGGACTGCCTCCTGGTCATCCCACAAAACTGTCTGGTGCAGGGTGTGGGTCCCACGGGCTCTCTCATACAAGGTCTGCAGGACCAGCTCCCTAGGAAGGACGCTGAACTGGAAGAGAAAGACAGCTCTGGGTCACTGGGGAACCTGGCCCTAACTCCTGCTTGGGGTAGGAAAGAAGAGGCACTTTCAGAAGAGGAAAGACAGGGAACATCTGTGGGGCATAAACGGTTTACTGGGCTGTCAGATTCATCGGGAAGTCATAAAGCCAAAGGCTCCCCAATGTGAGGGAGGGGTGTGGGGCACAGGTATGGCCCTGTGAAAAGATCACCACCTCTCAGCTGCGCTTCCAAGCTGTGTGGCCTTGGGCCGGTTTCCTAACTTCTCTGAGCTCAGTTTCCCCTGTCTCTAAGTCTATACGAGCGGATGAGAAGAACAGCGCTAATCTCTGAGATAACGCGAGGGTGTGTCTGCCCAGGGCTGACCTGTGGGCAGTGCCTCGTGGGAGCTGCTGTGGTCGGGAGTAGGGTTTCTCAAACATGTGCTGAGCAGGCATTAGGATCCAGACCCAGGGCTGAGCGATGGGATACAGAGATAACCAAGACTGGTCGTGGCTCTTCAGGGGCTCCCGGCGGATGGGAAGACATCACAGAGACAAAAAATGATGGGACAAGGGGACAAATGTAGCATGAAAGATACTCAAGAGGCAAAGGAACACAGAGAAAGAAGTTGGTGGACAACGCAAGGAAGGGCATTCTAGGCAGAAGGAATGGCCTGTGCAAAGGCTCAGAGAAGGAGACTCTCCCCGTTAGGTGGGTGCCCCCATTGGAAGGTGGCTCAAGGGCCCTGCAGGGGGACTTGCTGGGAGGAGGGGGGAGTTTACTCTTGAATGTCTTACTGCCCCACCTTGACGCAAGACACCATTGTTTCTTGCCCTGCTAAGCCCAGGGTCTTCCTCACTGGTGTTTCTGCTGCCCCCTGTAGGTCGCTCCCCATATAGCAGCTGGAGGGATCCGAAATCATCATTTGGATCGCGTCCTCAAAAGGCTTCCAATTTCAGAGAACGAAATCCAAACTCCTCCCTGTGGCTTGTCCTGCCCTATGATCGGACCCCCATGATCTCCTACTCACCCGCTCTGCTCTAGCCCAGCGGCCATGCCTCAAATGGGCCAACTCGTTCCTGCCCCAGGCCCTTTGCACACGTTGTTCCCTCAGCCTGCAATGCCCTTTCACCAGATTTTCAAATGGCCAACACTTGCCTGTCATCCGCGGCTAGCTCAGATGTCACCTTTTTTGTGAGGCCTTCCTGGCCACCTAAAGAGCTCCCCAACCACACACCCACTCCTATGACCCCATTTTCTTTTCTCTCTAGAATGTATCCATCTAGGAATGTTCTCTTATTTATCTGTGTGATTTTCTCCCCACCAGATGAGAGGAAGGACCCACCAGTCCTGTCCCAGGCAATATCCTCAGCTTCTTGAGTGGTGCCTGCCCTGGGCCCTAGTAGGGGCTGAACAAATAATTTGGGGGGGGGGGGGGGGGGAGGGAGGGACACTGAGAGCAGCTGAGAATCCATTCCAGCACACTTCACCCACTTCACAGCCCCTCACAAATCCCTCTTTTCTCCCGGAACCGCCGCACCCCCACCCCCACCCACAGCCCGCCCTGGCCACCCTCCACGCACCTGGGGGAAGGTCTGTTCCAGCCTGATGATGTTGGTGACCTTGGCCTTCGCAGTCACCAGGCTGGTGCCCACGTGGAAATGATGCTCCTCCACCGCCAAGAAAATCATGCTCTCGGCCTCATGCTCCGAGTACTGTAGCTGGGTCAGAAGAAAAGCAGGTGAGAGATTTTCTCCTTGGTCTCTGATGGAATATTCCAATAGACCCTGGCTCCAGGCTGTAGGCTCTGGCCCCAGACACCCACAGGCTTCCTGGACGGTTTGAAATCTGGTGAAATGAGGGTCCTGAGCCTCGATTTAAGCCATCAGCGGTGCCCATGACAGCCACCTCCCCCTGTCCTTCATGCTGTCACACTGACTTGAAGACTGCTAATGGCCTGGGGCCATCAGGCAAGAATTCCAGTTGCATTACCACAGTGGACAGCAGGGGGCAGTCTAGTGCAAGGAACAAAGCACAGGTTGGGCCATCAAACAGATGCCCATTTGGCTCTCTTGTCACATGGGGTGGATGACCTCTGGCTAGCTCCTCAACCACCTAAGTCTCTGCTTTCCAACCTGATAAATTGGGATGATGACACTTTATTAATGTGTTGATGTGAAAATTTTATGAAATAATGTGCTATCTTCCAGACTGGCTATGTGACAGAATCACTTAGGACACTAGCTACACATAAAGATTCTGGGTCCCTATCTACTACAGCTTGTAAAAACAGAACCTCTGGGAACAGGATGGAGAAACTGATTTTTTTTTTTTAAGATTTTATTTATTTATTTGACAGAGAGAGACATAGCGAGAGAGGGAACACAAGCAGGGGGAGTAGGAGAGGGAGAAGCAGGCTTCCTGTGGAGCAGGGAGCCCGTTGTGGGGCTCGATCCCAGGACCCTGGGATCACGACCTGAGCCGAAGGCAGACGCTTAACGACTGAGCCACCCAGGCGCCCCTGAAACTGATATTTTTAAAGAACTCCGCAGATTAGTTTGACCTCAGTCAAAACATGCAACCTGAATCTTGAACAGTGTCTGACAAATCCAAATGGAGGATTTTTGCAAAATAATTGCCTGAACATTTCAAAATTGTCAATATATGACTTTTTCTTAAAGGTGATTAAGGATGGGGACACCTGGGTAGCAGAGTCAGTTAAGTGTCTGACTCTTGATTTTGACTCAGGTCATGATCTCAGGTTCGTGATCTGAGTTGTGAGATCAAGCCCCATATCAGATGGGCTCTGTACTCAGTGTGAAGTCTGCTTGAGATTCTCCCTCTCCCTCTGCCCCTCCTCCCTGCACGCACACGCGCACGCGCGCACACACACACACTCTCTCTCTCTCTCTCAAATAAATAAATAAATCTTTTTTTAAAAAGGTGGTTAAAGACAATGAGATGCTTAGGGGAAAGCATATCAACATCTGCAACTTACTTTGAAATGCGTCAAAAATACAGATGGATGGAGAGCTATCTGATAAAGCAAGTGGAGTGGAATAGGAGTGAGAAAACCGAGGCAGTGGGTATGTGGATGTTCACTATAAAATTGTTTTAATTTTCCAGGGTCTAAAAAGTTTAATAATGAAATATTGGGGGGAAAACAGGTACAGTGTGGCAGAAGAATTTCTAAATCAAGGGTCTGCTTTAGCCCAAATTCGGCCCACCACTTGCTTTTGTAAATAAAGTTTTATTGTAACACAGCCATGCCCATTTAGTTACACACTGGCTACGGTTGCTTTTTTGTTACAGTGGCAACACTGAGCAGCTACAACAGAGATCATCTTGGGTTTCAAGGCTAAAATATTTACCATCTGGCTCTTTATAGTACAAGTTCGCAGACCTCTGTTCTAGATTAAGTCACTTAAGATATAGGGCAACTAAGTACTCTGGGTGATCCTGGAGTGTGTCCTGGGTTTAAAACAAACAAAAAATTCAGCTTGAAAGAACATTATTGGGGCAACTGGGAAATTTTATTATGGACCATATATTAAATAACAGTATGACTACATCATGTTAAATTTCCTGAATTTTGAAATTATGCTGCGTTGTATAAGAAAATAGCCTTGTCATCAGAACCACTCGCTGAAGTATTTTTTTTTTTAAGATTTCACTTATTTATTTGAGAGAGAGAGAGAGAATGAGAGAGAGAACACGAGAGGGGGGATGGTCAGAGGGAGAAGCAGACTCCCCGCCGAGCAGGGAGCCCGATGTGGGGCTCGATCCTGGAACTCCAGGATCATGACCTGAGCCGAAGGAAGTTGCTTAACCAACTGAGCCACCCAGGTGCCCCTCACTGAAGTATTTTGGAGTAAAGAGGTATGTGTCCAGAAACCTGTCCATATCATCTCTTAATGATAAAGAAAATGTACCCGTGCACATTCGTGAATATAGAAATATATATGACACGTAAGTATGGGGAGAAAGTTGTGGCAGGTTATTAACAACTGGGGAATGTTCACTGTCCTAAAATAACTTTTCTATAGGTTGGAAACTATTCAAAATAAAGATTGGGGGGAAACGAAGAGGTCCCTGAATGTGCAGTCGGCAGCAAAGCTTGGGGAACACTAGAATGGTGTGGGAACATGCTAGGGCAGGGCCTAGCACACAGTAGGTGCTCTGTGAACAAAGGCAGTCCAGGCCTGGGCAGGGAGGGCAGTTAACAAAACTGTGTGGCTAGTGGGATAACCAAGCAACTAGTTGGCAAATGGAACAATCAGTCACTCATTCATTAGTCAACATCTTTCACTGAGCACCTACTATGTGCTGGGCCCTGGGCCGGGTGCGGGGCATTCCTGATTTGGGGAAGAGGGGCAGACAGGGAAACAGGTCATGGTAATGGAGGAAGGGGGGCAGCGCCAGCCTGGGCCTGCCATCTACCCCCCACCCAGGACCCCCAAATGCTACATGCAGGCCAGATGCATGACTGGGGGCTGTCCTGGGGGTTCCGGGGGGGGAGAGGATTCGCGGACAAGGGCGGGAAGACATGCAGAGACCCTGGGCCATGGGCAGAAGCTGGGGCACCTGGGAGGCGGCGCTGGTTCAGCTCAAAGGGCTGTGCCATGTGATCTGGCTGCTGGGAGCATGCCAGGCCGGGTGAGGCGGCGCCAGGCGCCAGGCACGGGGCGGGCCGGCCTCCCCCGCTCCCCGGGGTCTTGTGGGCCCAGCTGGGGGCTGCGGTCCTGGCCCAGGAATGTAAGCCTGGGGATGTTTGAGAAAGCCGGAGCCAGGGGTTTCCGAGGGCAGCCCAGTGGGGCCTGCGCACAGACAGGGATGTGTGAGCGCTCCCCGGCAGGGCCCGGTCTGCATGGCCCCCGCCCGCCTCGGGCAGGGCATCTGGAACCAGTTAGGGCTCAGGGGCGGCCGGGCACAGTTACCTTGGCTGAGGCTGAGGCTCTGTTGGGGCAGCGGCCCAGGAGGATGGGGAGGCGGTGCCGGCCGGAGACCTGCAGCTCTTTGCTGGAAGGAGAGAGAGGGCCTGAGGCCTGGGTTGTACCATTTATTAATTTGTATTTGAGGCCTAGGATACATTTCGTTTGCCAGACCAAGAACTGCTCGTCCAGGTGCTGCCCCCAAAGGTCAAGGTTACTTCATTAGCTGTGTGACCTTGGGCGAGTTACTTTGTTTCGCTGCACCTTCCTTCCCACATCCGTGCAGTGGGGCTGTAGGGGGGCCTGGGGGGGGCTGGGGGTTGGAGGTCAGTGCACAGCAGGGGCTCCGCTGATGTCTCCCTCACCCACCCCTCTCTTCTCGGGGGGAGGGGGCCCCCAGAGCTACAGAGAACCCCTCACCGGAGCGCCTGGCTCTGGCCACGCATGTCAAGGACGAGGCTGGCTTGAGAATCACAGGTGAGCCGTAGGGAAGAGCACATCTGTTCCTCTGCCCACAGCTTCTGGAACACGAGCTGAGGAAGGAGCAGGCTGTGAGGTGTGGGGAGTGAAGGGGCCCGGGGACCCTCCCAGGCCTCACTCTGCAGCTTCCCCCCGGCAGCCCGGATTGCATCGCACCAGACCCGCACCCCAGACATCAGCAAAGAATGAGCTCCCCCACATCTCCCCACCACCGGACCGAGGCTAGGAAAAGGGGGTTTAGAGGAGGTCAGGGAGAGCAGGAAACGGGCCTGCTGGGTCGTGGGGACAGTGACAAGGACTCGCTGCGTGAGGGGTGACTGGGCCTCTGGGAATGGCCTCTCCTCACGGCAGAGTGGAGTGTGGGCAGGGCAGTGCTGGTAACCCGAAACAAGAGGTTGTGAATAAAGCTTCCAGAAGGTGTCCTGACTAGGCGACCTTGCACCAAGTGACAGTGACCAGGGCCTGGCCCCATTCAGGGGGCCACAGCAGATTGCCCTTCTTGGAGGTGGGAGGGCATCATGGGAAAGGGCCCGGGTACCAGCCTGAGTCCCTTTTGCTGCCTCCTTGCTACATGACCTTGGGCCGGTGACACACACGCTCGCGTGTGACCCACAGACGGTGAAAAAGCATCTGCTCCACCAGGCACCACCCCGAGTGTGTTCACAGTGTGAACGCTCTCCATCCTCCCAAACCCCGTATTATCGGGACAGTTATCAGCCCCATTTCGCGAGCAGACTGAGGACGCGGAGAGGCTAAGGAATCTGCCCGAGGCCCCACAGACAGAGTCAGAGCTGGGATCTGGCGTCCAGAGCTGGGATTCGTAAGAGCTAGGCCGCCTGCCCCTCACGGGGTGCTAGGAAGAGGAACTGAATCAGGGCACAGAAAGCCCCCAGGTCGGCACTGAGCACGGAGCAGGGGCTCCACCAACTAAGGCTGGGCTTTGGCCCGAGTGGACGAGCAGGAGGGCGGCGAGCATGCAGGGCGGGGAGCTGGAACCCGGGCCGTGCCCACAGCCCGCGGCCGGGACTACAGAGATGGCTCGGCAGACGCTGCGGACAGCTGTTAGCATCACCAACAGCCTCTACAAACTGTGAAGTGCCCGAGAGACACAGCGCAAGAGCATCTGTCCGTCATGCATAGTAGGTCCCCGGCATGCTGGGGAACTGGACGGAGTGGACGGAATTAGCGGGGAGCCCAGCCTGGCCTGGAGGGCCCACCCACTCCTCACCTGGCTGGTCAAGGGCAGGCCCAGCCTCTGGAGAGCAGGGGCCGTGTGGCTGGCGTTCACCACCAGCTCCAGGGAGCCGTTTGTCAGCCAGGACACCAGGCCTGCCACGTCCACGCTGACGCCACCATCCCATCCGTGGAGGGCCACGCTGGCCCGGGTCTGGGTCTCTAGGGGCAGAGAAGGGCAGAGGCTGCTGGGGACTCGGTTCACCTCCCTGTGCATGTGGGATCAACGCCAGGCAAGGCGTTCCCTTCTCTGAGCCCCTGGGACTTCAATGGTCAGGCGGCGCGGTCCCCCTCGATGATCCTGGCCTGGCCACCTCCTCTTCCCAGGGTTGCTGCTGAGGTGACACCTCTGAGTGCCCACCTCAAGTACCTCCCGACCCTTCCTTCTCCCTCCCTGGGGACGGTCAGCCCCGTGAGGGCAGGGCCCTTAGTCTGTTCCCTGCTGTGTTCCCAGCACTTGGCACAGCTCCGGACACACCGCAGGGAGTGAGGAAACGGATGAATGAATACTTCTCTCCAGGTTTATCAAACATCCGAACAATATCAAATGATACTGACCTGCAGCCCACCTGGCCCAGGCTGGAGGTTCACCACCCATCCCGCCCACCGGGGAACCTCCAGGGCCCTGCCGCCCAGCCGACCACACCTCCACGTGGCGGACAGGTAAAAACCCTCCAGGAAAGGTGATTCTAGGAGCTTTGTTTTTCTTATTTTTGGACTTAAATCCCCCTTGCTACAGTAGGAAACAGTTCTCCAGGGTAAAGAGGTGAAGCCTAGCCTGTGTCAGAGGCCAGGTTCCCTGGGGGGGGGGGGGGGCGGGGAGGAGGGGTACAGCTCACAGCTCCGGACTGTTACACCTGGCCCAGCACCATCACCTGCCATTTGGGCCCATCAGGGCAGGTGGTGGTCTAAGCCTCGATTTCCTCATCAATAAAGAGGGCACAGCCTGCCCACCTTGAGTGACGTTGCCAAGGTGAACAGAGATAACACATCTGCGAACACCTGCCCATCGGGCATACACATCCCAGGAAATGTTCTCTTTCCTTCCCTGAGCAGTGTTCAACCACATACACCTGCTGTGCGTGGGGCCCGAGGAGGAGGGGACACACATTGAAGGGGCCCCCCAGTCTCCATGCCTGGGGATGTTTCAGACTGTCAGGGACACCAAGAGTGTTGGAAAGGGACACTAAGAAAATGCCCCCCAAGGGGCTGGGACAGCCAACCGTGGGTAGCAGTGTGGAAGTGAGACATCTCCCTGGCTGCAGGTGATCACACCAGACCTCTCAGGGCCAGGAACTGTGTCATCCTTTACCCACCCATCATTTACCCATCATGTCCCCAATAAGCCCTTCCTCAGAGCAGTCTGTAAAGTCAGTCCCCCTGGCTGATCCAGGTTCCCACTCAGCCCTCAGGGGGCTGAAGGCCAAGGATGGAAAAGTTTGAGGCCAGGAGATGATCCAAGTGACAAGGGATTCCCCCAGAGGTCCTGATCTCTGCATTCTACACAAGGGTCAGAGGGTGCCTCTGGAGTCATACTGCCTGGATTCAGGTCCTGATCTCATCGTTCAATGGCTCTGTGGCCTGGGACAAGTGACTCAACCTCTCTGAGCTTCCATTCCTCCCCTGCAGAATGGGGACAGTTACTAACCCCTACCTCATAGATTCATGAATTCATTCAACAGATGTTTAATTGAATACCTACTATACTCCACTCTGCAAATAGGCAAAAATCATCCCTGTCCTTGTGGAGTGTACATTCTAGTGTGGGGTGGGCAGAAGACAGGTAATGAGAAATGGAGGTACCGAGTAAGTAAAGTCACATTATGTGTTAGAGCAACCAAGCCAGGAACAGGGATGGGGGGAGCCTGAGGGGTGTGGGGGTACCAATAAATAGGGTGGGAGGGGAAGGCCTCACTGAGAAGATGACGTTTGAAAAATATCTGAAGGCGGCGAGGGATTGAGGCAAGCAGATGTACAGGGGAACAGCCTGTGCAAAGGTCCTGAGGCAGGAGCCAGCCTGATGTGTTTGAAGACTAGCAAGGAGTGAAATAAGCAGGGGCTAGAAGATGGGGTCAGAGAACTGAGGGTGTGGATCCCAGGATCCTGAGGGCTCAGAAGTCCCACTACGGGCTTTGACCTTCCCTTGGTGTGAATGGATGGCTGAGCAGATTCACTGAGCTCCTGTGTATGGAGAGCTTGCCTGGTATGCAGTAAGTCCTCCATCAACTCTGGCTCTCATTACCTTCCCGCTCCATTAGAGGTTAAACTGTTTATCCCTAAAAATTATGTTGAAGCCATAACTGCTAGTTCCTATGAATGTGACCTTATTTGAAAATGGGGTCCCTGCAGAGATCAGGTTGAGATGCGGCCTTGCTGAAGTAGGGAGGGCCCTAATCCAGTGACTGGGGACCTTATAAGAAGAGAAGACGGGGGCGCCTGGGTGGCTCAGTTGGTTAAACGACTGCCTTCGGCTCAGGTCATGATCCTGGAGTCCCTGGATCGAGTCCCGCATCGGGCTCCCTGCTCAGCAGGGAGTCTGCTTCTCCCTCTGACCCTCCCCCCTCTCATGTACTCCCTCTCTCTCATTTGCTCTCTCTCAAATAAAAATAAATAAAATCTTAAAAAAAAAAAAAAAGAAGAGAAGACGGACAGACACAGAGGCAGAGATCAGAGGGATGCGGCCACAAGCCGAGGATCAGCTGGGGCCTCCAGGAGCTGGAAGAGGCAAGGAAGGATTCTCCCCATAGAGTCTTCGGCAGGAGCATGGCCCTGCAGACACCCGGCCTCCAGGACTGTTAGAGATTATACATCTTCGGCAAGCCTAGGCAAGGAACACAGGCTGCCCCAGGAATCAGGCCTTCAAGGGCAAGGATGTTCCGAGACTGGTGAGCAGGCTCCGGGGTGGGGGGAGCTAGCCCTCCGGTCTGGGGGCCGTGCCCTGGGCGCCTTACCATGTGTCTGCAGCTTGGCGCTCAGGCGGGCCTTGCCCGGGAGCCCGGCCTGCAACAGGCTCACGCTGTTGTGCTCACTCCAGGCAGCGAGCTGCAGGTGCCCAGCACGGTGATAACAGCTCACGGAGTAGTTCAGGGAGGTGGGCCCTGCCGAGATGCGTCCAGAATGCTCAAAGCTGGAGCCGCCGCTGGGAACGTCCACAGAAGCCTGGAATGACACGCGGACAGACCCATAGTGCTGCGGTGGGGGGGCGGAGGGGAGCCGAGACCCCGTTGCAGGAGCCAGTTTAAGGAAGAACAAGGTTACATGCGCTGTGTTGTTGGGTGGGGCGTGCTGGCCCCAGAGTGGCTGCCTATAGCTATGGGGTTTCCATCTGGGGTGGGGAGAAAGTTCTGGAATGAGAGAAGGGTGGCACACCGTTGTGAATGGACTAAGCGCCCTGGAACTTTAAACACTTTAAAATACTTAAAATGGTAATTCTTCTATGTCTTATACCACAATAAAAAAGTTGGCAAAATATACGTAACTTTGGAAGATTTTCTTTTCTTTTTTTTTTTTTTAAAGATTTTATTTATTTATTTGAGAGAGAGAGAATGAGAGAGAGCACAAGAGGGGGGAGGGTCAGAGGGAGAAGCAGACTCCCTGCTGAGCAGGGAGCCCGATGCGGGACTCGATCCCGGGACTCCAGGATCATGACCTGAGCCGAAGGCAGTCGCTTAACCAACTGAGCCACCCAGGCGCCCCCTTTGGAAGATTTTCGACAGGGCATGAGCTCTCTAAGTCCCCTGGCAGCCCACCCAACCCATTTCAGCTCTCCGCCTGGCCCCCGAAGGCTTTGCGTTTGCGACCTCTGCACCCCATCCGGGTACGCGGCATAAAGCCCCCCGCTGCGTGACGTCAGCCACTTTGTAAAAGCAGGAGAAGTTGCCCCAGCCTTCAGTGATGCTGGCTGAGCACCTACTATGTGCCGGGCCCGGTTCTGCACCTAGAGATGCAGTCCTGCACGAAACACAGGCATGCGGAGCCCGTGCAGCCCGGATGCCGGCTGTGGGAGACGAGACCAGGACGAGGCAGAAGGCATCGTGGGCCCGGTGATGGGAAGATGATGGAAAAGAGAAAGCGATCAGGGAGGGTGTGAGATTTTAAGAAATACCCAGGCGTAGGTATATACGTCTCTGTCCCCAGTTCCTGCTCATACTTGGTCTGTGATCCCCGTTCCCGACACAGAGCTCCCACCCTTGCAAGCTCCCCAGTGAGTGGGGGAGAGGAGCATCTTACACAGAGCTCCTAAATCCCTTAGAATTTCCTGGGTGAGACAAGCGCCTTTTGTTCTACTGAGGTGACTCTCGGTGGGCTCCCCAGAAAGACCAAGCCCTGGTGAGAAATTGGAGCCTTCAGCCCCGGCCCCCATCCTCAGGGAGGGGAGGAGGGGCTGCAGAGTGAGTTAACGATCCATCATGCTCATGGGATGAAGCCTCCATGAAAATCCCTCAACTGTGGGGCTCCGGGGCTCTGGGGTGGGCTGAACACATCCACGTGCAGGGAAGGGGGCGCCGGCAAATTGGTTGTGGGTGGGTTGGCGGGGGTAGTCCCCATCCAGCTGGTCCCAGAAGTGCTCTGAGTGGCAGAGGAGAAACAAGGGCATCTTTACAGAGGGTCCCAGGGGGTGAGCTCAGAGAGGGGACAGGACCAGATCTCTGCACGAGGCTTTCTGGGGCCAGGCTGGTGTCTGAGGAACTCAAATGAATGTGGAGGGGCTCTGGGTAGAGACCGAAGGAGGCAGGGGTGGAAGGCGGGGGCCCAGCTAGGTGGCTGGACCCCAGGTGTGACCTCAGGTGGCCTGGAGCAGGTGACAAAGCTGGAGGTGGGGAGAAGGGGTCGGGCTCCAGGTTCATCTGGGAGGGTGCACCAGCAGCATCTGCGGAAGGCGGGGTCTGGTGTGTGTGAGTGAAACAGGGGTGGAGGATGACACCGAGGGTTTTGCCTGCGCTGCTGGGGGGGATGAGGGGAAACGGGAGGGGCAAGGGGCGGGGTTGGGCAAGCCGGGTGCCCACCAGGCCCCAAGTGGGGATACACAAGCAGATGGATCTGCAGGTCTGGGGCCCAAGGGAGGGAGCAATGGGGAGCTTCACTGAATGGATGGTACCCAAGTGAGCCACTGGCGCGGCCCGTCCAGGGAGAGAGCGTGTGGAGGCGGCTAAAAAGGGGGTCGAGGACAAGCACTGGGTCCGCAGGGAGGCTTTGGAAAAGGAGAATGTGCAACCATCCCAGGGGCGTGGTTGGGCTAGGGAAAGGAGCGAAAGGAGCGTTATCCCCAGTTTCCAGAGGAGGAGACTGAGGCTCCGAGGAGTTCTGAACCTTATTCCACCACCCCCTTGACTCCACCATCCTTCCAAGAATGTTTGTTGAATGCATGCATGCATGCACGCACGGATTTCCATTACCACTGGCGCTCGCCGAGGCTGACCTGCAGGCCCAGCTTGTCCTCCACCCACAGCGTCCGCAGCACGGGGATGTTGTGCTCGAGGGTGTAGTCCAGGGAGATGTGCTCTGGCTGCTGAGTGAACATCAGCTCCTCGGACACCTGCCGGCGTGGACGACTGAGACCTAGGCCTTGGGCTGGGCTGTCCCCACAACCCCCAAGACCCCCCAGCTCCCAGAGGCCCCACTCGCAGAACTGCACACCTGTCTGCCGTCCAGTGCGACCCGCAGGGAGCGTCTGTAGCCGGGTCCATGGCTCTCGGTGGCCAGCTCCAGCAGCACCCAGGCGGGGAGGCCCAAGGGGCTGGGCTGGGCCGGGCCATGTGTGAGCAACATCTCCACCTCCTGCTGGCTCTGCAGAGCAGTAAGAGAAACAAAAACTCAGTGCCTGGGAGGTGGCCAGGCTTGCCCACAGAGGGGAACATAAACCGCTCAGGATTAAGTCAAGCCTCCTGTCTCCCCCTCCCTGTTGCCGACTGCACCGTAGAAAAACAGGAGAATTTCCAGCAAATGCAGTGAGTGCGTTTGGGATGCCTGATAGAAAGTAAGCGGCAAGCACAAAATTCACTGGGGAGGAGCCCAGGAAAAGAACCTCAGAAAGAAAGTCTTCGGCGAGGTACAGGGAAGGACCCACAGAATGTTTGAGAAGGACACACCTTGCAGGTTGGGTTGCAGCAGGAAGGAAAAACACCTGGCCCCGAGACAAATAAAAACTCCCGAGACAGGGCGCCTGGGTGGCTCAGTTGGTTAAGCGACTGCCTTCGGCTCAGGTCATGATCCTGGAGTCCCGGGATCGAGTCCCGCATCGGGCTCCCTGCTCAGCGGGGAGTCTGCCTCTCTCTCTCTGACCCTCCCCCCTTCTCATGCTCTCTATCTCATTCTCTCTCTCAAATAAATAAATAAAATCTTTAAAAAAAAAAAAAAAACCTCCCGAGACATTCAGATGATGCTCACAGAATGACGTGCAGAATGACTTGCAAGGTTGCTCCACACACTTAAATGATGGTTAGTGACTCTCCCAGGGAGCTCTGGGAAGGCCAGCGAGTTCACATGAAATCAAGCAGGCAGAGCTGAACCTACACACACCCTCTGATCTAGCGATTCCACTCACTGCGTGTTCATTCAAACACATGCAAGCGTGCTTGAGGCAGTGCTATTTGTAAGAGGCAAAAACTGGACACTTACATCCCTAAGAATTGAAAGCAGGGTCTTGAGAAGGTATCTGCATGACCGTGCTCATAGGAGCGCTACTCACAATAGCAACCTGAGCATCGGCTGACGGATGATGGTATTACTCAGCCTTAAGAAGGAAGGACATTCTGACACCTGCTACAGCATGGATGAACCTTGAGGACATGACACTCAGCGAAAGAAGCCAGTCACAAAAAGATCCTGTGTGATTTCACCTGTAGGAGGTACCTTGAGTAGTCAAACCCAAAGAGACAGAAAGTAGAAGGGGGGTTGTCAGGGGCTGGGGGGAGCAGGGAATGGGGAGTTACTGTGTCATGGGGATAGAGTTTCAGTTTTGCAATGTGAAGAGAGTCCCAGAGATGGATGGTGGGGAGGGTTGCACAAGAACGTGAATATTCAGAAGACTAATGAACTCTATACTTACAAATGGTTAAGACGGTAAATTAAAAAAAAATTTTTTTTTAGGTATTTATTTGTCAGAGAGAGCGCGCACAAGCAGGGGGAGTGGGAGAGGGAGAAGCAGGCTTCCCGCTGAGCAGGGAGCCCGATGCGGGGCTCGATCCCAAGACCTGATCATGACCCGAGCCAAAGGCAGACACTTAACTGACGGAGCCACCCAGGCATCCCGAGATGGTAAATTTTATATTTTACCACAATAAAAAATTTTAAAACAAAATAAAAACAGGTACATGATTAATTCATAAGATGTACAGTAAAAGGATGACACCACCCAAAAGCTAATTGGTAGAACAGACAGATGATTTATAATATACACGCACTGTGGAATACTATACAGCAATGAGGTACGTTTGGCAACAAGCCATGCAACCTCATAAACATAATGGGTTGTTGTTTTAAGATGTGCTTCTTTATTTGAGGGGAGGAAGGAGGAGGAGAGGGAGAGAAAGTCTTAAGCAGACTCCACGCTGAGCGCAGAGCCCGACGCGAGGCTCGATCTCACCATCCCGAGATCACGACCTGAGCTGAAACCAAGAGTCAGAGGCTTAACCGGCTGAGCCCCCCAGGCGCCCCGCACAATGTTTATTTGTGTTTAATTTTAATTTGTGTTTAATTAATGTTTGACAAGAGAAGGGAGCTGTGAAAAGGAACACGCTGTGTGCTTCTACGGATGTGACAGTCAAGAACGTGCGTGCGTGGGGACTCCTGGGCCTGGCTGGTGAGTGGAAGGGGGCCAGAGGGGGGCTTCTAGGGTTCTGGTCACATTCCGTGCTTTGAGGTAGGTGGTGTTTGGTTTGGGAAAATTTCACCAAGCTGAGCATTTTTCATCTCTGCACCCTCCTTATAGTATTTATGTTGCACTTCGATAAAACTTTTTTTTTTTTTAAGCAAACAAGCAAGAGAAAAGCGGGGGGCCGAGGGGCTTCTTCTTGGAAGCCTCATTCTCCACGTATGGGTCCTGAGGCTCCCATCTCCCGGGGCCTCTTTGGAGCTAGGAGAGTGCCCGGTGCTTCTCCTCGGGCCTCAGCACCCCTTCCCTGGCCGCCCCAGGCACCCCGACGCCCGTGCCTTCACCTCTGTAGCCTTGAGGATGAGCAGCCCTTGCAGTGTGCTGTTGTCGACGGCGACCAGAACCCAGGTGTCCGCAGCCACAGAGTTCACGGCCACGGTCCCAGAGCTGTTGACTCGGCCTGGGAACCCCAGGGCCTGGAGGGGTTTAAAGAGACACGAAAGCAGGGCTCTTGACCAGGACAGGGTTCAAAGTGGTCATCAGGGGTCCCATGGCCTCTCCCTTGAACTGTCCACCCAATGGGGCATGAATGTCTTTCTAGGAGAGAGTTTGTGACTTTGATCACGTTCTCAAAGTGCCCGAGGGCCCCCTGTTGGTAGCTCTCCGCTATTTCCTGAACTTCCCCTCCTGCCTCCCTGCCCTCCCCGAATCCCCAGGGATCCGATTTTGGCAGCCAGGAGAACCCGGTCTTGTGAACCAACCTGCCCAAGAGTCTCGAAACCAGGGGAGCTGGAAATCCTCCCCCTTCTCGGCTCTCCCCCTCCCCAGGCAAACCCAGACATCTGCTCCCAACACACACAGGAACCCTCCAGAAAACTGACAGCAAGGCTGGTACACAGAGCATCTTTTGGCTCCTCACCTTAGCGCCTGGCAGAAGGAGCACCCTGCTCCCCCACCCCCTCTCTCAAACCCCCATACCCCAACTTCCACCCAGTCCTCTCTCAGCCTCTACAAAGGATCCTGAATCTGAGTGCCCTCCCACCTCATGTGCTTTTCATAAAACAGGAGTCCGCGAACGATGGCCCACGGGCCAAATCCAGCCCACCACCTGCTGTGATAAAGCTTTATTGGAACACAGTCACGCCCATTTGTGTATATATTGTTTATATGGTGTTTCGGGCTATAACCACGGGGCTGAGTAGTTACAACAGAGGCTGCACAGTCTGCAAAGCTGAAGATATTTACTCTCTGGACTTTTAGAGAAATGGTTTGCTGACCCTGGTCCTAGCAAATGCCCTTGCCTCTCTGGCTCTGCCTCAGGGCCTTTGCACTGGCCCTGCCTAGAAGGCTCTTTCCCTAGATTTCCACACGGCTCCTCCTTCCTCTCCTTCAAGTCTCTGCTCAAATGTCATCTTGTCTCTAGGGACAATCTTGACCGACTTATAAAAAATTGCAGTATCTGTCCTGTCGTTCATCCCCCATTGCCACTTTCTGCCTCCCCGTAGTCCTTATCACTAGGTAGTAGAGTCTGCCCTTCACTGATGTATGCCAGGGACTGCCTGTCTCCCCCAGGCAGGCATTTACCTCTGCTTGGTTCATGGCTGTATTTCCAGGGCACAGAGTGGGCTCAATAAGTATTTGATGAGTCCCTTCTTCTGGGGTTCAGTCAATCCCCCTTGTTTCTCCAGTGGTCGAAAAGAAGGCCCCTGCCCTGCCCCCTCGAGACCCTGAGGCCCACTCCCCCCCCACACCAAAGTGCCACCTACCTGCAGGGCCTTGCAGGAGCTCTGGGCGAGCACCTGCCACTGTAGCCCACGGTCCAGGTGCAGCTCACCACTGCCCTGCAGCTCACAGGCCCCCACCTGTAGCTCCAGACCCAGCCGGTGCCCGGCCTCCCACCCAAGCTGGACAGTCAGCAAGGCCTCCGGCGGGATGGCCCGCAATGCGGGCAGCGCGTGACTTAGCTTCACTCGGAGTGTGGCCTCCGACTGGTGCACGGCCGCCGCCAAGGTCAGGGAGGCGGTCTGGCCGGCCCATACGAGGGCCCCGGATGCCTCTGCTTCCCCACCTGCGGCCTGCAGGGAGCCAATGAGCTCTGTCCCTGCTGGGAGGCCCAGGCCCTGCCAGACCAGAGGGGGTTCAGAGAGAGGTCCCAGGTCAGGAGCGAACCCGATTCTCCATCAGCCACCCTCTAATCCCTCCAGCCCCCAGCCCCCCAATCTGTGCTTCCCTTGCTCCCCCCACCCCATGCAGATAACAAAACAGCAGTAATCACAAAACACAGCTATCCAGTGTAGAAACTCAGTACCCCCACAGCCTCATGCTAAGTGCTCTGCAGGAACCACCTCTCTTCAGCCTGTTCCCAGCCCTGAGCTGGGTAGTCACTGTCCCCATGTGACAGATGGGGATACTGAGGCTCAAAGAGGCAAAGCGCATGCCCAGGGTACCAGGGGGTACCAGCAGAGCTGAGGTCTGTACCTGATCTATCTGTGCCTCTAATCTAGGCTGTCCAATAGGATAGTCGCTAACGACGTGGGGCTGTTTCCATTTAAATTAAAAGGAAGTAAAAGGAGAAACTCAGTTTCTCGGTTGCACTGGTGAGCACCATGCTCAGTAGCTACATGTGGTTACTGGCTATTGTCCTGGACGCAAAGGAAGAACTTTCCTTCATCCTAGAGCTCGAGTCGGTGGGCCTCCCATGATGCTTTACGCTCTCACGGCTCAGTCGGGTCATTTAATAGCGGCAGGCATCTGTGAGTGCTCGGGATGCGGAGGGGACCAGACCCCATCCCTACCCCCAGGAAGCTCCATCAGGAGGGGGAGAGACAAGCGGACAGGCAGGGTGGCCTGTCCGCCTCAGATGAGGACGCCAGTCCTGTCTGACTCAGTGTCCCCCTTTCTTGAGACTTGGGTTCCCCTCCCCCAAACATCACAGGACACTTCTCAGACCATCTCTTGGCCCGGATAAAGCCCAGGCTGTGGTCTCATAACCAACACGTGCCTGTCCCCACCCTCAGAAGAGGTGAGTGCCCCTCATTGCCTTTCTGCGCTCAGAATTTCCCTGAAAAGACAAATTCATAAATTCCAAGTCTGTGGTCCTTCTGTTGCACAGTGCTGAGTGACCCTTCTCTCTCTCGGCCTCGATTTTCCCGTCCGCCAAACGGGAATACGAGACTAGGGAGGAACCGAGTGTTGGAGAGGGGATCTGGGAAATAGCGACTGGGGTCTCGGGAAGCGCCTGGAGGAGGGAGCCAGCCAGGCCCAGGCCGCACACTGCCAGGAGCTCTGGAGGCCCCTCTGGCTGCCCTGTTGGCTGCCATACCCACCTCCAGCAGCGGGCAGCCGGGCTCGCTGGCCAGTGTCCATGCGCTCTGGTTCCCAGCGCGCTGCTCCAGCATGCCCCGCAGCCGGCATGGCCCCAGCTGGACGGCCAGGGAGCTGCGGGCGGCAGGGCGGGGCCGGACGGCCAGGCTGATGGCGCTGCTGGGTGGCAGGCCCAGGCGGCCCAGCAGGGGCAGGGAGTGGGCCAGGCGCCCGATGACCGAGGTCTGGGGCCCACAGGTGCGGGCCAACTGCAGGTGGGCATCCCCACGGTCACTGCGGAGGCCCGTGGCCAGACTGACGTCGCAGGGGCCCCAGCTCAGGCTGCCCTCGGAGTGCAGAGCCTGCGGAATGCCCGTCACCTGGAATATGGAGAAGTGGCTGGATTTAAGGGCAGCTTCCGAAGCCAAGGTCGGGGAGCTGGGGACGGGCCTGGCTGGGAAGAGGGTGGTGTCACCCTATGGCCTCAACTCCACTGGCACCTCCCTCTGCGAAGTGGCCGATACCCTGGGTACCCCACTGACAGTCGTGGGCTCCAGTTCTGGCTCCAACACTGACTCTATCTTTCTGAACCTGAAACCTCAGTTTATCCATCTGGGAAATGGGGGTTGATCACAGCAACCTGTCACTGGGAGATGTCAATGAGCTAATACTTGGGACTTGCTGGCCAGAGCCAGGCACCGGAAAGCACCGGCTATTGGAAATTCAGCATCGATATCAACGATCGTTGGTTGGAGGGCAGAGAGCCTAAGTAACTTGTCCCACGGGGGCTGACGACACGCCCCGCATGGAGGCACTGACCCAAGATGGGAACGAGAGGGGAGGGATGGGGTTAATTCCACTCTGATCTCCCAACTTCCCTGGGCCCCAGACCCTGGGACTAGGGACACAAGCAGCCCCTTCCTAGAAGGGGTGAGGATTTGGGGAGCATGTCTGAGAAGTCTCAGCATACAGTGCTCACAAAAGTCAGCTGTTACTTCTTAATGTTCTCCTGATTACTCCCAGACACTGAATCCTGGGGGCAGGATTAGCAAGATCAGGAGAAAAGAATCAGCTTGAGCCCCAGAAAGGAAGACAACCAGGGGGCCCCTTTGTGAAAAGGGAGAAAATTAAGTTTGGGTTCCATTTTTGGCTCAAAGCTTTGTAGTCAATGCATCCCCCAAAGTCAGGATGGAAGTTTCTCATGCTGAGTGCAGAGCTGGGTATACAGTAAGAAGTTAATAATATAGAGGGGGGCGGGAGCCCTGCCAGGCCCCTGCACTGCCGGGTGGGGAGGGGGCTTACCTCCAGCAGAGGACAGCGATTCACCAGGGACAGGGTCCAGTTGGTGTGAGTGGTGTTGACCTCAGCACCAATATCCCCACGAGCAGTCAGGGTGCACTGGCCCAGGGCCACCTCCAGCCTGGCCCTGGGGGGTTCATGCCCCCCCACAGACAGCTGGATGTGGTTGTCGGGGGCAACCCCCAGAGCCTGAAGGGGGGGCCATGCGTGCTGGAGGCTGGCATCCAGATGGGTATGGCGGTGGCCGCAGGCTGTGTGGATGTGGGCCCGGGCGAACGTGTCCCCAGAAGATACCTGAGCCGCCAGGCTGGCCGTGCGGGTGTGGACCAGGAGGGAGCCATTCAAGGACAACACAGCCAGATTCTGCCCCCGAGAAAGGCACGGTGAGGCCAAGCAGGTGTCCCTACAACACCCCACCAAGTAGTGGTTCACTCTCTACCTGGCCTGGGTGGTCAAGGGAACCCCCAACCGCTGGGCCACCCACAAACCCAGTGAACAAGCTCTAGTCCTGCCCATGTGCTTCTCTCTGAAGAGCTGAAAATGGCGACAAGTCACGTGTCCTCTCAGAGCATTTCAGGGTCCCTGATGTCCCCCTCCCCATAGGCCTGGATTTGCTGAGCTGCTCTAGAACTGAGGAACGCCTTGATTTCTAGCTCTTTCCCAGCATTCCAGACCACAGCTATCTGAGGGAAGGCCTATCCATTCACCGCTCCCGTCCCAACCCTTCTCCAGTTACTCTTTCTAGCAACCCCCTCCCCCAAGTGTGTGCCATGCCTGCAGCTGCCAATTCCATGTGCCCTGACTCTTCAATTTCATGGAGCGGGGGGAGGCAGCTCCTCTGTCCAGCCCGTTGAAACGTTTTCAGTCCTGACCCACCTATTCTCTTAGTTAACCCTCCCACCATTTAGGCCCCAGTGTGACCCAGCTCCTGTGGGGGACGCTAGCACACGGCCAGGCTAGGATGGCGGGCCTCAGGAGCAGAACACCTCTGTCCTCCTCCTCCAGGCAGTCCTCTGGGCTACATCCCCCTCCACTGCCATCAGGCCACAGAGCTCAGCCAGGCCAGGCCTGCAACCAGCTGCCCACTCAGTTGCCTGCGGAGCCGCACTGACAAGGTCTGCAGGCAGCCCTGTGGTTGCCCCATGTCTAGTGCACCCCGGGTCCAGGAGCCACAGGACCTGCCAGAGCTTAGGGAGGTCTCCCTGTCACGATCTGCCTGTGATAGAGAGGAACCACTGTTCACTTGTGCCCCGGCCCAGGAGAGCTTGGAGCTACCTACGCTGGACCACCATCTGCCACCACTGTCCCGCCTATAACAGAGACCCATGTACCTCGAGAGGCTGCCTGGCGAAGTCCCCCCAGCACAGCCCTGACAGCTGGGCACGCGAGGTGTCTCTAGCACAGTTGACCTGCGGAGACCAGCAGGGCGGGGAGGGGGGCCTGCTGACGGCCACTGTGGGGAACGTAGCAACGGGAGGCCTCTTCCCCCAACCTAGAGCCCACATGGAGCGCACACAGCCGGCTCAACCCCACCTCCCTTTGTGGAAAATAACCCCCCAAAGAGAAGTCCAGAAGCCCGAGCGCTAACCCACAGCATCCTCATCAAACCGAGGGAACCAGAGCTCATGTCCTCACGGGGCCTGCGTGTGCCAGGTTCTAACTGGTTCTAGGAACTGTTAGCAGTCGCTTTTTGCAGATTAGGACACTGAGGCACAGAAAGAGTAAGCACCTTGCCCGGAGTCACGCAACCGGTCAGTGAGGAGGTAGCCTGACTGCAGCGCGCGGGGTGCCCGAATCGCTCGGCCCACCTCCCACACACTGCGGAGGGTGCGGCCGGCCGAGCGCCAGCGCACACGGGGCTTCCTGCTTTTCATTCTGGAGACTAACGCAAGAGTCAGCTGCGCTCGCCCTTCCTTCTGCAGTGTTGAAGTTCCTCCAGGGGAGGTACCCAGAGGACGAGCGGACAGCCAGGGTGTGGGCAGTTTTAACTTTACTAGGTGGGGGGGTGATAGGACAGGTGGAGGAGAAGACGAGTGGACAAAGAAAGAGGACGAGATACAGGCAGGATGGCAGGGATGGAAGGGACGGTGAATGGAAGGGAGAGGGGGAAGCTGGGAGGGAAGATGGGGGCTCAGGGGAGGGGCCAACGTGGCAGGGGAGGGGCCAGGCTGGGTGGGAGGGGTCTAGCCGGGCCGGGTGGCAGGGGCGCAGTGGCAGGAGCCGCTGGGTGGGGTGACCCCCACCCGCGAAGTTGGAGAGACAGAGGCAGCTGGGCTGCACTCGCGGGGTGGGTCACTCACCCTGAGCCGCGCGGGCACGGTGCCCAGCAGCGCCGAGAGGCCGTGGTGCAGCTCCAGGGCCAGCCCGTGGTGGCCGCGCTGTCGCCTCGCCTCCAGGGCCACGCGGAGCTGCTCGCTGTCCACGCTCGCCGTCAGCCCGGCCGCCACGCGGCGTCCCGTGCTCTGGGCAGAAGCGAAGCTGCGGGTGTCCCTCGGGCCGCTACTCCCCCCGCCCCGCCCCGGGGCCCCGTGCCCAGCCCCCCACCCACCGCCCCCTACCTGGAAGTGACCTTGGCTGTCCATGGAGAAGGGGAGGCCCCAGCGCCTGAGGCTGGGCACCGTGTGGGCCAGGCTGGCGCGGAGCCTGCTGCCCGGGGCGCCGGGGGCCGGGCCGTCTAGGCCGAGGGCAGCGTCCAGCTGACCCCACGCACTCCGCAGGGCCAGGCTCGCGGAGAGGTTGGAAGCCCCGTGGGTGTGTGACAAGAGCATCTCTGCCTCCGAGGGGAGTCCTGGGAGCAAAGGGAACCACAGAGATGGCTGAACCCAGTCTGCACTCCACGGGAGCCCTAAGCGGGCAGGGGGTGGGTGGCCGTGAGCCCACCTTCTCTCTGCAGGGTCGGCAGGCCTTGAGGCAAACTCCGGCCTCTCAGGCCCCACTTCCCCCAATATACCTGAGCAAAGCATATGAAAGTGTCAACATGAAACCATTTCCGATCCTCAGCAGTGATGATTTCACCAGGTACCACACTCACGAGTGAGAAGGTCAGGTGTCCCCTTCTCATTTCTAAGCCCCCCAGGGACAGGGACTGGCTCTCACAGAGCAGGAGGGGAATGGGGCGGGGGGCGGGGGTCTGATCTTTCGCTCTCCCCTAGCTGCTGCACCTTTGGGCCCCGCCAGGCCTTACTGAAATGTCCCCAAGAAGCTGGGTGTCCTATTTCCTATCTGTGGTACAGTAGCATATCGTGGAGGCCCCACTAGACCAGCTTCCAAGACTGAGAAGCTTCAGGGGGGCCCTGGGGGAGGGGGTGGCAGCAGGGGCTCTCTGCCACTGGGTTTGGAAGCATATCAATACTCAGGAACTACGACTATCCCTGTATTGTGTGTTCTGGATGAAGAACAGACGCCGGCAGGGGAAGGAAATAGAGCTGGAAGCTGGAGGCTCCTTTCTCTCCCCCCTCCCTTGGCTTCAGGAACTGGAAGCCGTTGGGGAGGAAGGCATGCGGCCCTGTCCGCCTCTCCTACCTGCCTCACTCAAGGTGCTGATGTTGTGGCTCAGGCTGGCTGAGAGCTGGCCGTGCCCAGGACCCCAGGTGCAGACCCCGCCCAGAGCCAGGCTGGCCGTGTGGGCTCGGAGGCGGGCCTGGCCCCCGAGGCTCCCTGGCTGGGCCTGCAGTCGCCCTCTCAGCCAAAGCTCTCTTGGCAAGGCCTGGCTGCTCTTCTGGGGAAGGATGCCGGTCACACTGTGCACGCTGGTGCTGTTCCCTGCCTTCTCATGCTTGTCCCGCAGGAGGAAGCCCAGCACAGCTGAGTCAGCAGTGATCCTGATGGTTCCTGCAGAGGATGGCAGAGAAGGTGTCCAGAGCAAGGGGTCAGCCCAGGGGACTGGGCTGCTCTGGGCAGGAGGGAAAAGGATCCTAGGGTAGGAAGCTCCTAGATCCATGATGTAATTCTAACTCTTGTCAGGGTGTGGGGCACATCTGGGAAATGGACCAAATTAAACCAGCTCCCTCCTGGGATGCTCTGAGGACCAAGCAAGCTAATTCACAAACAAAAGGGCTTGGGGCGGGGGGGGGGGGGGGGGGGGGGGCAGGGGGGAAGCAGCATGCCTAACAAGGGGTGTCCGTTAATACCGGTGCTCAATTCCTGCTCAAGAGAGTCACAGACCATAGTGATAGAATGGCCCCATTATACAGATAACAAAACTGAGACCCAGGAAGACTTGAGGGATCCAACCTGGAATTCTAGGGGCAGAAATATTGCTCAGAGGTCTCATCCATCCAGAGAAGAAGATCCTACACATTTGGGCGAATCCATGCCCATATATAACTCACGCAATAGGGAAAATCTCGCTCGTATCAGAACCATTTCAATCTCCTGCCCTGACCAGTTTCTTTCAGAGCCTCGGTGTGGTCCAACTGCCCTTATACCTCCCCTCCTATCATTCAAGGTTGGACTCGTGGGTTACCACCTCCATGAAGGAGGCCCTTGTGCACCCCTGGGCTGCTTTAAACCCCCTTGTTCTGTGCTTCCAGACAAAGAACTCATGCAAATCTCAATCACAGAGTACAGAGCACTTTCCACACTGATAGAGTTTCTCGCAGAACCTTGCGATCATCTTTTTACAAATTCCTTACATTGTAGGGCCCTATGTCACCATATCCTCTAAGATACTAACCAGTTAATCATGGATAACCAGAGTAAGAGTTCACTAGACTATTAAGAAGCGAAAATGATAGGGCGCCTGGGTGGCTCAGTCGGTGAAGTGTCTGCCTTCGGCTCAGGTCATGATCCCAGGGTCCTGGGATCGAGCCCCGCATCGGGCTCCCTGCTCTGCGGGAAGCCTGCTTCTCCCTCTCCCACTCCCCCTGCTTGTGTTCCCTCTCTCGCTGTGTCTCTCTCTGTCAAATA